>NW_027040255.1:136911-148284 GCF_034236695.1 Oncorhynchus nerka
GAAATGATTAGTTTGTAAATGAACTGTTAAGGGTGTTCCCCTGGCTATCAAAATGATTAGTTTGTAAATGAACTGTTCGGGTGTTCCCCTGGCTATCAGAAATGATTAGTTTGTAAATGAACTGTTGATTGTTTGGCTGTATCCAGAAATGATTGAGTTTGTAAATGAACTGTTCGGGTGTTCCCTGGCTATCAGGAAATGATTAGTTTGTAAATGAACTGGCTGTCCAGAAATGATTCGTTTGTAAATAGACTGTCCGGGTGTTCCTGGCTATCCAAGTTTGTAAATGAACTGTTGTGTTTAATGTCCAAATGATTGGTTGTAAATGAACTGTTCGGTGTTCCCCTGGCTATCCAGAAATGATTCGTTTGTAAATGAACTGTTCGGGTGTTCCCCTGGCTATCCAGAAATGATTAGTTTGTAAATGAACTGTTGGTGTTCCCTGGCTATCCAGAAATGATTCGTTTGTAAATGAACTGTTCGGGTGTTCCCCTGGCTATCCAGAAATGATTAGTTTGTAAATGAACTGTTCGGGTGTTCCCCTGGCTATCCAGAAATGATTTTTTTTTTTTTTATCGTGATGTCTGGTTAACTTAATATAAGGCATGTGAAATGATTTATACCTTTACTTTGACTTTTGATACTTGGGTATATTTTATCGATGACATTTACTTCTGATACTTAAGTATATTTAAAACCAAATACTTTTAGACTTTTACTCAAGTATTATTTTACTGGTGACTTTCACTTTGGAGTAATTTTCTATTAAGGTTTCTTTACTTTTACTCAAGTATGATAATTGGGTACATTTCCAGTACTGCCTGTGGCTGATATAGTACTGAAATATGACAAAAAGTGATATAGGGTAGAGTGAGTAGCTGGAGGAGTTGAATTAGATCCAAAAGCATCATCCCTTTATTGTTGACCAGCAATAAGGGCCTTATGGGCCCAATCCTGAGGTCAATGTACGTGACCTTTCACCTCTATACTCTATGAAATACGTAACTTTTCTCACTCCCCGATATTGCTCTTCCAAATTGCTCTTGGACATCCCTTAAAAAGATGACATATGCATCTAAAATACATGTCAAGATCCAGAGTGCTCTGTGTGTAAGGTTGTGCTGTTGAGGTCAAATCATTCATTATGTTGACTGCATTGAATGTATTGTTACTGTAACTGGCTGTATTCTATGTAACTTGTAAGTAACTTACTTGTAGTCATTAATATATCAGATATTTACAGTATATAAGTACATTGTCACACATTAAGATATATATTAAGGGATTGCATATTATGGGCCACACACACACACACACACACACACACACACACACACACACACACACACACACACACACACACACACACACACACACACACACACACACACACACACACTGATTGCAACAATAACCGCCAGTGTTTCCCTTTTCCTTCTCATGTTGAATCCGTGTCTCAGTTTTCTCTCTCTCTCCCTTTCTCCCTCCCGTCTCTCTCTTCTTTAGCCTCTTTGTTGTCATCTCAGGTGAATTGTGACCATGTGATCAGATGCCCTGCAAGCACCCTTCCATTAGCCTCCTAAATGAAAAAATGAGAGGAACAAAAAGCAGTTTTGTGCATCTTGAAAAAATGATAAGAGAAAAGAAAGAGATGTGTGTCTCTGGGCCCTGTGTTACTACACAGACACAGTATCTCACACATAACACAACATCCAAGGACTGCACTAGCTGGACTAGCTTTCTCCATCTGTTTTATTCTCATGTCCACCGAGACCATGGGTCTGGGCCTTTGGGTGCTGGTCTTGGTGTGTTCGTCCGAGAGGGGTTGGTTGGGGGTGCAGGATTCAGGATGGGGGCTACATACACCCCTCTGACTACACTGGGATACTGAGGCCCTGTCCTGGCCTTGATGTGAGTGACTACTTCTGTTTGTGTATGAGTGAGAGGAGTTTAAAGAAAATGCCTCTCACTCATATGCTGACAAAAGGTTTGATTTGATGTGGATTTATATAAGCAAGCAAAGGAATCTGACAGACTAAGAGCAAGTTGGAATTAATTGTGATAAGTATTTTGTGATTCAGAGTGACTGTGCTGTAGGCTATGTTATATTATGCATTAGGTGAAATACAAATCACTGTGCATTTATGCAGGGCATGGCATTCATTTTTTATGTGAATGCGAGATGTTTACTTAGAGTATTCCCAATGTATTGTAACTAGAAGGTAAAAATATGTTTGCATTTATTTAAAACGAAACTGTTTTTTTAGTGAGACTCCAAATTAAAAGTAAATTGTTAATTAGCAGTGATTCAAGTTGTCATTATTTTGTTAATTCACATGAAACCTCATTTTTTTTCGTTGCCAAAATTAGCGTTAGATATTCTATAAATTCTTAATATACCATTAACTAACAAAATAAGCACCTGCTTTACAATTTTCTCAATTGAGCAAAACTGCAATTGTGTTATATACGTTCATAACACTGAGATCATGCTGCAATGCGATGCGAGAAGAGTTACTTCAGTCAATGATTTGCGAGAAATGTTATAGGTCTTCTATGGTTTAATTCTGTTTAGAATTCCGGTTAAATGCAACAAAATTCTCTGTGCTACTCATAAGCCTATAATGGGGTCAGTTCAATCAGAATGTTCATAATATGTTATTCATTGTTGTAACATTAATCGTGGAGAAATGCATTCATATATAAATATATAGTCTATAAATTGTATAAATTGCTCTAAAAACAATTGTCTTGACAGTGTGGTAGAAACGCACTAAATATAGATCTAATGAATAAACAACTAGGCGCATACGAGTTGTAAACAACTTTAAAAGGAGGCCTGCCAAAAAAGTGAACTTGATGTATTGGTCCAATAACGTTCGTTTGATTTCCATCTCGCTTTCGATTTTTTTTTCTCAAAAATTACATACTTGCAATCTATTATTTTTTAGGCCTAATCAGTCGATTATTATAAACTATTTACGTCTAAAAGATCATCCGTTTTTGAATGTATAAGTTAACATTCGTTTGATTAAATATTATCTTTGAAATATATTAGTTCAATAGCTAGTAATTATGAGGAAAAAGTGGTGCTTTTAGAAAATTAAAGTTGAGTGCAACTTTATTGCCTAAATATAATTAATCTCTGTCTGTTTATAGTCAACTATGAGACATATTCTATAGGCTACTACTAAGACTACAAAATAGTCTTAGTAGTAAAAAAGACTACAAAATACTGATGTCAATCTATTTATTTTAAAGAAAGTCAATTTGAATTGTTTGTAAATGCATTTTACTCAATCTTTTTAGTTTGTTCCAATTTACACAAGATAAGGGACTGGATGTGCTTATCAATACAATGAATTACCTACATTTTGGTACAAAGGTAATATTGTCATATAACATAGAGAGATATATTATCCATATCTTTCTCCTATCCAGGTCCCATCTCTCCCATCCAGGGCTATGGGCCCCAGGGGCTGACATAGCTCTGTGGAAAATAGAACTCACATGTCCATCTATTAACCACAGTGAGACATACACCCCTGTTTTAACCTGCCATGTGACCGGCTGCACTAATGTGTCTGCTCCTGTCGCTGTCACAAGAGTCTGCATGGTGCTGTGGCAGGAGAGAGAGAGAGAGAGAGGGGATGGGGAACTCATGACTAGCAGGTTCAAGGGGTCAGGCTTCACTATGTCTGACTCCCCAGGTGGATGAGGGGTGATATGGGTCAGCAGCAGCCATTTTGTGTTTATGTTTGTGGCTCTGTCCCCACAACATGTAACCTCTTACTCTCAAATGAACCAATAAGCCTGCAGCCACATACTATGAATGTCATTGTGATGTCATGTTCTAGAAGCATAGCGGTGGCAGAAAAATATTTGAAAAAGGGAATCCAGTTTTGCATCCTGGAAAACAGCATGCTGATGGTGAAATCCTAGAGGAGGAAAAGAAGGAACGAGAGAAGGAAATAGAGAGAGATGGCTGCCCTTTTGTGTTGGCCTCAGTCCATAGAATAGTTTCACTTGGAAATTCCTGAAATCTGAAGAGAGAGAAAGAGAGAGAGAGAGAGAGAGAAAGAGAGAGAGAGAGAGAAATAAAGAGAAATAGAGAGAGAGAGAGAAAGAGAGATAGAGAGAGAGACAGAGAGAGAGACAGAGAGAGAGAGAGAAAGAGAGAGAGAGAGAGAGCGAGCGAGAGAGAGACAGAGAGAGAGAGAGAGAAAGAGAGAGAGAGAGAGAGAGAGAGAGAAAGAAATAGAAAGAGAGAGAGAAATAGAGGGAGAGTTAAGAACAAATTCTTATTTTCAATGACGGCCTAGGAACAGTGGGTTAACTGCCTGTTCAGGGGCAGAACGACAGATTTGTACCTTGTCAGCTCGGGGATTTGAACTTGCAACCTTTCGGTTACTAGTCCAACGCTCTAACCACTAGGCTACCCTGCCGCCCCAGGAGAGAGACAGAGAGAGAAAGAGAGAGAAAGAGAGAGAGAGAGAGAGAGAAAGAGAGAGAAAGAGAGTGAGAGAGAAATAGAGAGAGTGAGAGAGAAATAGAGAGAGAGAGAGAGTGAGAGAGAAATAGAGAGAGAGAGTGAGAGAGAAATAGAGAGAGAAATAGAGAGAGAGAGAGAGAGAGAGAGTGAGAGAGAGAGAGTGAGAGAGAAATAGAGAGAGAAATAGAACAATGGAACATGGACAGCGGTCAACATATTCATGCAGCGGGTCACATTCTGCGTTCGACTGTCGTGTGTATAATTGAGGGAAAGACAGTCATTCCCATGTCAATGGACACGTGGGGCTGATGTGAATGGCGCTGTTTGTTCCGAATGATGACGCACTCAATAGAAGCCCCGAAATAATTTGACAAGGAGGAACTGCATATATTAGCACGGTTGTATTTGACAACCTATTGCTTCCTGAATGATGTAAATATTCTGTACTTACAGTCAGAGTGAGCTTATACTTGTTTGGGTTTTTCCCCCTAATAATTGTGACATGTTTTGTTGACACTTCAATTTCACAGTTAGCAAGAAGTAAAAATACGTAGTTCAAAATAATTTCATCACAAACCTATTGGCCAGAACATCTGTAAACAGTTTTGACTCAATCAGGGTTCAGGACAATTCAGGAATTAAACTATTCTCATCGACAAATTCCACATCCAAAGCAACTAACAGGAATTAAAACCTAATCAACCCTCTCCAACTGACCCAAATCTCTACATCTTTTTAACAACTTGCTCTATTTGATTAATATCACTTCTAAAAGGAGAATTTCATTACATCATAAACAACCAGGCCCTGTGAGTGACAGAATGGCGTATCATTCATGCTGGGAAATGGAGAATGTGGATGGAAGGCCCCAGCCCACGTCTCCATGGTTCAGCTGTAGCCTTTACCCTCCATGGCTCATATTTACTCCTAGTTACATTATGACACTCAGCCTGTCCTGGATACCATCTTAGTGATTATAGTTTTTACCCCCAAACCATAAGACTCCTGAACTGGTAACCAAATGGTTACCCAGACTATTTGCATTGTGTGCCCCCCCCCAACCCCTCTTTTACGCTGCTGCTACTCTCTGTTTATCATATATGCATAATCACTTTAACCATATCTACATGTACATACTACCTCAGTCAGCCCGACTATCCGGTGCCTGTATGTAGCCTCGCTACTGTTATAGCCTCACTACTGTATGAAGCCTCGCTACTGTTATAGCCTCGTTACTGTATGTAGCCTCTACTGTATGTAGCCTAGCTACTGTTATTTTTGACTGTCTTTTTACTGTTGTTTTTATTTCTTTACTTACCTACTGTTCACCTAATACCTTTTTTGCACTATTGGTTAGAGCCTGTAAGTAAGTATTTCACTGTAAGGTCTACACCTGTTGTACACCTGTTGTATTCGGCCCACGTGACAAATACACTTTGATTTGATATATCCTGCGACTAACATTCAGATGTATTTTATACCACGGATATATTTTATTAGTAGATCATGTCCAGATATACAATATGCTCTGATTAATTGAAACAGTGTTCTTATTGATGCCAGATGCAGTGTATTCGCAAAGTATTCAGACCCCTTGACTTTTTCCACATTTTGTTATGTTACAGCCTTATTCTCAAATGGATCTAACAATTTTTTCCCTCATCAATCTACACACAATATCCCATATTGTCAAAGCGAAAACAGGTTTTTAGAAATTATGGCACATTTATTAAATACAAAAACAGAAATACCTTATTTACATAAGTATTCAGACCCTGTGCTATGAGACTCAAAATTGAGCTCAGGTGCATCCTGTTTCCATTGATCATCCTTTAGAGGTTTATACAACTTGATTGAAGTCCACATGTGGTAAATTCAATTGATTGGACATGATTTGGAAAGGCACACACCTGTCTATATGAGGTCCCACAGTTCACAGTGCATGTCAGCACAAAAACCAAGCCATGAGGTCAAAGGAATTGTCCGTAGAGCTCCGTGACAGGATTGTGTCGAGACACAGATCTGACAACCATCTCTGTAGCACTCCACCAATCAGGACTTTATGGTAGAGTGGCCAGACGGAAGACGTTCTTCAGTAAAAAGGCACATGACAACGACCCTGAACACACAGCCAAGACAATGCAGGAGTGGCTTTGGGACAAGTCTCTGAATGTCCTTGAGTGGCCCAGCCAGAGCCCATACTTGAACCAGAATCTCTAGATAGACCTGAAAATAGCTGTGCAGCGATGCTCCCCATTCAACCTGACAGAGCTTGAGAGGATCTGCAGAGAAGAATGGGAGAAACTCCCCAAATACAGGTGTGCCAAGCTTGTAGCGTCATACCCAACAAGACTCGAGGCTGTAATCGCTGCCAAAGGTGCTTCAACAAAGTACTGAGTAAAGGCTCTGAATACTTATGTAAAAGTAATATTTAACTGAAATTTAGGTTTTCAAAAATTTGCAAAAATGTCTCAAAACCTGGTTTTGGTTTGTCATTATGGAGTATTTTGTGTAGATTGATGAGGGGGATAACTCTTTAATCAATTTTAGAATAAGGCTGTAATGTAACAAAATGTGGAAAAAGTCAAGGGGTCTGATTACTTTCCGAATGCACTGTATATGCCATTTAGCAGACACTTTTTGTAAAGAGATGAGTAGTAGTACATACATTTTCATATGAGGGGCCTCAGTGGGAATCTAACCTACAATCCTGACACTGCAAGTGCCATGCTCTACCAACTCAGCCACCCAGGACCACTGTCAGACCATACTGATGCCATGGTTCCCTGTGATTCATAGTTTAGTGATTTAGTGATATAGTGATTTAATGTGCACGGCCTCATGCAGATTCCAGAAGGATGAATAAAAAATTATGCTGCTTGCTGACCTTTGTCTCTCCTCACCCATTTTTTGCAATGAATCAGTGCAGCTGCGTAACACTTAAATGGGTCCCCCTCTCTTCCCGTGAGTGTCTGTGACTAAAGCCATGAATCCTCTCTTTGTGTTCCATCTGCAGAATTGCCCATTTCTTGCCCTCTCTCTTTTTATTTGGGAAGGGGGTTGAGGTTGGCTTCGGCTGCGATAGTGGTGAGGGTGGAAGTTTGGGGGGGGGGACTTGTTGGACCGCATTCCTGTGCAGCTGTGGAGGCTGGTGGAGGTTGGGGCGGGGGGGTTTAGAGAGAGCAGGATCATCATTGCATTTGCAAGGCATCATGAATGGCCTATTGTTCGCCCCTGGGTCCGTATCTACACTGGCCCGAGTTACCTCAATTGTGATGGAGGGATGGAGAGAGAGAGAGAGAGATGGAGAGATGGAATTCGAAAACAAGATATCAAGAAAATGAGAGAACGAAAGAAAGAGAGAAAGAAGAGAAAGAGAGATGGGGAGAGATGGGGAGAGTGAGACCACTAGAGAGAGAGATGGAATTATGGGACTGAGTCATTAGCAGGAGGTTGAAAATTATGTTATTAAAATAATGTGAAGGTGGACAATGGCGTCTGTGACTGGCTGGCAGTGGCCCCTCAGTCATAGTGTCAGCACCGGGCTAGTCATGGCATTTTTTCACACAGACGTGTAGGATGTTGACTATTTATTTAGCTTAGCCATTATTCAAATCAAATCAAATCAAATTGATTTATATAGCCCTTTGTACATCAGCTGATATCTCAAAGTGCTGTACAGAAACCCAGCCTAAAACCCCCAAACAGCAAGCAATGCAGGTGTAGAAGCACGGTGGCTTGGAAAAACTCCCTAGAAAGGCCAAAACCCAGGAAGAAACCTAGAGAGGAACCAGGCTATGAGGGGTGGCCAGTCCTCTTCTGGCTGTGACGGGCGGAGATTATAACAGAATATGGCCAAGATGTTAAAATGTTGATAAATGACCAGCATGGTCAAATAATAATAATCATAGTAGTTGTCGAGGATGCAGCAAGTCAGCACCTCAGGAGGAAATGTCCGTTGGCTTTTCATAGCCGATCATTCAGAGTATCTCTACCGCTCCTGCTGTCTCTAGAGAGTTGAAAACAGCAGGTCTGGGACAGGTAGCACGTCCGGTGAACAGGTCAGGATTCCATAGCCGCAGGCAGAACAGTTGAAACTGGAGCAGCAGCACGGCCAGGTGGACTGGGGACAGCAAGGAGTCCTCATGCCAGGTAGTCCTGAGGCATGGTCCTAGGGTCCTCTGAGAGAGAGAAAGAAAGAGAGAAAGAGAGAGTTAGAGGGAGCATACTTAAATTCACACAGGACACCGGATAAGACAGGAGAAGTACTCCAGATATAACAAACTGACCCTAGCCCTCCGACATAAACTACTGCAGCATAAATACTGGAGGCTGAGACAGGAGGGGTCAGGAGACACTGTGGCCCCATCCGATGATACCCCCGGACAGGGCCAAACAGGAAGGATATAACCCCACCCACTTTGCCAAAGCACAGCCCCCACACCATTAGAGGGATATCTTCAACCACCAACTTACCATCCTGAGACGAGGCCGAGTATAGCCCACAAAGATCTCCGCCACGGCACAACCCAAGGGGGGTTGTAATCTCTCGGTGTACAATGTATCTCTCAGTGTTGCTACATCTGAAATGATTAATAATCAAAGATATCCCAATTACCAACAAGGAAGGAACTGGGTTTCATGTTTTGTCATAATATTGTAGTCTGAGCACTTAAAGCAGCAATCAGCAATTTAAATAATAACAAAGCGATCTCGCTTTCAGTAAAAAGCTGAGGGATGGGGCTGGAGAAATGTAACCACCCTCAAATTCATAGACACTGGTATGGATGCAAGGACTGACCATTCACAATATCAAAATTATAGTTTTAACCATGTTTTCAGGCACATTGCCTTTGTTTACAAACAAAATCTCATTCCGTCAGTACAGGATGCCTGGTTATTCTTTAAAAGTTCTTTCCTCACCATCTTATATAAGCATGCCCCATTCAAAAATTGTAGAACGAAGAACAGATATAGCCCTTGGTTCACTCCAGACTTGACTGCCCCTGACCAGCACAAAAACATCCTGTGGCGTACTGCATTAGCATCGAATAGCCCCCGCGATATGCAACTTTTCAGGGAAGTTAGGAACCAATACACACAGGCAGTTAGGAAAGCAAAGGCTAGCTTTTTCAAACAGAAATTTGCATCCTGCAGCACAAACTCCAAAAAGCTCTGGGACACTGTAAAGTCCATGGAGAATAAGAGCACCTCCTTCCAGCTGCCCACTGCACTGAGGCTAGGAAACACTTTCACAACTGATAAATCTCCGATAATCGAGAATTTCAATAAGTATTTTTTTTTTACAGCTGGCCATGCTTTCCAACTGGCTACCCCTACCCCGGTCAAAAGCTCTACACCCCCCACAGCAACTTGCCCAAGCCTCCCCATTTCTCCTTCACCCAAAACCAGATTGCTGATGTTCTGAAAGAGCGGCAAAATCTGGACCCCTACAAATCAGCCAAGCTAGACAATCTGGACTCTCTCTTTCTAAAATTGTCCGCCGCAATTGTTGCAACCCCATATTACTAGCTTGTTCAACCTCTCTTTCATATCGTCTGAGATCCCCAAAGATTGGAAAGCTGCCGCGGTCATCCCCCTCTTCAAAGGGGGAGACACTCTAGACCCAAACTGTTACAAACCTATATCTATCCTACCCTGCCTTTCTAAAGTCTTCGAAAGGCAAGTTAACAAACAGATCACTGAACATTTTGAATCGCACCGTACCTTCTCCGCTATGCAATCTGGTTTCCGAGCTGGTCATGGGTGCACCTCAGCCACGCTCAAGGTCCTAAATGATATCATAACCGCCATTGATAAAAGACAATACTGTGCAGCCATCTTCATCGACCTGGCCAAGGCTTTCGACTCTGTCAATCCCCGCATTCTTATCGGCAGACTCAACAGCCTTGGTTTCTCAAATGACTGTCTCGCCTGGTTCACCAACTACTTCTCAGATAAAGTTCAGTGTATCAAATCAGAGGGCCTGCTGTTCAGACCTATGGCAGTCTTTATGGGGGTGCCACAGGGTTCAATTCTCGGGCCGACTCTTTTCAATGTATACATCAATGATGTTGCTCTTGCTGCTGGTGATTCTCTGATTCACCTCTACACAGATGACACCATTCTGTATACTTCTGGCCCTTCTTTGGACACAGTGTTAACAAACCTCCAGACGAGCTTCAATGCCGTACAAAACACCTTCTGTGGCCTCCAACTGCTCTTGAATGCAAGTAAAACTAAATGCATGCTCTTCAACCGATTGCTGCCCGCACCTGCCCGCCCGTCTAGCATCACTACTCTGGACGGCTCTGACTCTGACGTGGACATCTACAAATACCTAGGTGTCTGGTTAGACTGTAAACTCTCCTTCCAGACTCACATTAAGCATCTCTAATCCAAAATGAAATCGAGAATTGGCTTCCTATTTTGCAACAAAGCATCCTTCACTCATGCTGCCAAACATACCCTCGTAAATCTGACTATCCTACCTATCCTTGACTTCGGCGATGTCATTTACAAAATAGCCTCCAACACTCTACTCAGCAAATTGGATGCAGTCTATCACAGTGCCCTCCATTTTGTCACCAAAGCCCCATATACTACCCACCACTGCGACCTGTATGCTCTCGTTGGCTGGCCCTCGCTTCATATTTGTCAACAAACCCACTGGCTCCAGGTCATCTATAAGTCTTTGCTAGGTAAAGCCCCGCCTTATCTCAGCTCACTGGTCACCATAGCAGCACCCACCCGTAGCACGCGCTTTGGCCGCCGTTCCTTCTAGTTCTCTGCTGCCAGTGACTGGAACAAATTGCAAATATCACTGAAGCTGGAGTCTAATCTCTCCCTCACTCACTTTATGCATCAGCTGTCAGAGCAGT
>NW_027040255.1:148784-158176 GCF_034236695.1 Oncorhynchus nerka
GTCTTTCTTTATCCTCTCTCTCGGTACATTGAACACCCACCACGTCTGGCTGAAGAGAACTTGGGTTTTAAAAATAAATTGGTTCAACTGTATAATTTTAGCTAAATGTTTGCTTGGGACAAGTAAGACAAGTAAGAGAGAGAGAGAGAGAGAGAGAGAAGAGAGAGAGAGAGAGATAGAGAGAAGAGATAGAGAAGAGAGAGAGAGATAGAGAAAGAGAAAGAGAGAGAGATAGAGAAGAGAGAGAGATAAAGAGAGAGAGAGAGAGAGAGATAGAGAGAGAGAGAGAGAGAGAGAGAGAGAGAGAGAGAGAGCGAGAGAGAGAGAGAGAGAGAGAGAGAGAGAGAGATAGAGAAAGAGAGAGAGAGAGATAGAGAAAGAGAGAGATAGAGAGAGAGAGAGAGAGAGAGAGAGAGAGAGAGAGAGAGAGAGAGAGAGAGAGAGAGAGAGAGAGAGAGAGAGAGAGAGAGAGAGAGAGAGAGAAAATAAGAAAGGTATCCATAGAAACTATCGAGTTGCATATAATTGTGGTCTGTCTGGAATACTATAACTAACTATATTTCCCTGCAAAAAAGAGACATTGCTGATGCCAATACAAATATTAATGATAAATTAAACTATGAACAGTAGTGTCTTTGATGGAAATGAGAAAGTTGGATGAACTTATTGCAGCTAGGAGAAAGTTCTGCAGGTCTCCATCGCTAGTCTCCCTGTGGTAAAATATTGCTCTAATCAATGACAAAGCAAATGAGGTGGTGATTGTTAGCAGGGTGCTGAGACTGGTCTGGAGGCTAAATGTATGTGACAGCCAGCCAGGCCACGGTAGGGTGGTGGTAGTTCGAGGAGTATCCGTTTTCCGTTTTAGTAGTTTTCAGCACCTCTGCCCTGGACAGCTCCACAATGCAACACTGGGATCCGATTTCAACTGCCTGTTCACACTAGGTTACTAGGGAGACTTTGTTTCTTACCCCACACCCCCTCTTCAGTTGGTTTGTTACGTATATATGTAGAATCATCATTTGACCAATTATGTTGCTACAAAATAATCCTGCAGCAACGGGATTTGAACGTTGAGTCCATAATGTTGTTGGGTCGGTGGTTAGGACATTAGCTGGCTGAAAGTAGGCTACATGAAAAGTGCAATACTGTTACTGTTTTTCTCAGTCGCTTTGGTGCATTTTTCACATCATCCCTAACATGTGCAAAATAATAAGTGCATTTCTCAGAACAATTTGTACAAACTGCAATATACAATAGATATGTTTCTAAAGCTAGTCAGTCACTAAAAATCCTTAGTCCATCTCTCAAAAGTAAATATTCATGCCAATGATCATGTCAGTGTCATCAGAATGATAAGTCATTGAGTCATTGTTCACGAACAAGGTCGTCAAAATGTTTAGACATGTTGTCAATGTAACTGTGTACTTTGACAGTATTACCTGATGTAAACTTAGGCTACAGTTTGGATGGCATATATCAATTTCAACAGTACTATTTACATATTGCTGTATGTGGGTTATTGATTGACAGAGACTGGACAACCCAAGGGGCACAAAGGAAAAAAACTAAATTAGAAAGAAACACCCCTAAGGCACAACTTTGCCCGCAGCACTGTGCTGTCTCTACACATCCAGACGTTCCTGTCTGTCGACCCACATATTCTCATCCACATCACACCGGATATTTTCTCTTCCAATGCAACGTGGAAAGAATCTTTTGGAATGCCTTATCCATCCTCTGCAGGCGTCTACTGTGATGTCCTCACATGCTGCATCCATTGCAGCCAGCAGGGTCATCTGTGTGTGTGGCTGACGATCGTACACCTTCCAGCTCCATGCTGAAAATAACTCCTCAATTGGGTTAAGGAATGGTGAATAAGGTAGGAGGAATTCTATGAGCATCCTCGGGTGTGTCACAAACCATTGCCTTATGATGTTTGATCAATGGAAACTCAAATTATCACAAATGACCACATACTTTGGCAAATCCTCTCTAAACAGACCCCTCTCATCATCAGGGATGAGAGCCCTGTAGAGAGTCTCTAAAAAGTTGAGTAGATGCTGGGTGTTGTATGGCCCTATAAGGGGGATATGGGTTAGGACACCATGCTCCGAAATAGCAGCACACATGGTGATATTTCCTCCCCGTTGGCCTGGCAAATCCACAGTAGCTCTGTGACCGATGATATTCCGACCCCGCCTTCTGCATTTGGTCAGGTTGAAGCCAGCCTCATCCACGTATAGAAAGTTGTGAGAGGGTTCACTTGATTCCAACTCCATTATACGCTATATCCCAGAACACACAGTTTAATTTGTTTTGGTAAGGAAGAGTGACATAAAATGTACATATATTGCATGATCCTTCCACAGCAATGGAAATGTGTGCAGTTTATGCTTACTGTACTATGTATCACTATAAAATGTTGCTGTAAAGTAGTTACATAGATATATGTTTTACCTGTACATACTGGTACCGTAGCTCCTTAACTCTGTCCTCATTCCTTTGGAATGGTACACGGTACAGCTGTTTCATACTCATCTGGTTTCTATGCAGCACCCTGTAGATGGTTGAGATGCTAACCGTATGGATGTTTTCAAAGACATCGTTGTCTTCTATAATGGTCCTTTGTATTTCCCTGAGTCTCATGGCATTGTTTGCTCGGACCATGATGCAAATAGCCTCCTCCTGTTGAGGTGTGAAAAGGCGTCCTCTGCCACTGGTTTGAGGTAATCTTGCAGTCCTATGTGGGGGAAAATGCAGTGATGCATCGCAGACTTTCACATAGACAAAAACTATGCGAACACACATTTTACTGTAAAACATACAGGTGTGTGCATGTAAGGTGCAGTATGTATCTGTATATGCTGTGAAATACAAGTGGACTACTGTAATATGAAGCATTGTAGGAAGTATACAGTATACTGCTTATATACAGTAACAGTGCACTGTACATTGGTGGACATACCTGTTCTCTTTTCGAAACGTTTTAACTATTGAGGACTATTGAGGACACGGTTGATCTCCCAATATTCGGCTGTACCCTTCGACCCACCTCAGCCATTGTAAGGCCATGATTGACAACATGGTCTACAACAGTGGCCCTTATGTCATCAGATATGCGCCTATGTCCTCTTCTGCCTCTTCCTCTGTTTTGCCTTCCACCACGCATCCTTGCTCCTCTTCTTCCTCCTCTTGGCTGTTGACCCTGTTCGTTTCCTGGTCCATCCATTATTGGAAAATTGCAGCTCTGTGTTGTGGTCTGTCTATATATGCTTGCCAATTGATTCTTCATGAGATGCACATTTGAGCAATTTAGACAACTGGTTGAATGTTGGTTGAACTAACACTTTACATTCCTTCATGAGTGAGGGTCAATTTCACCTGCACGATTCATCAATTCACGTTTTTGTACAAAAGGTCTAATAGAAATGTGTAAAACTATGCTTGACAGTTTATGACAAATAGTTCAACAATTTTGCATGTAATGGCTTATGCAAGGAACTAATGCCTAGATGTTTTGAGGGGTAAGACTTTCAACAGAGAAACATTACTATATTTTGATCAACATGACATGAGCAATTGATAATGTGGAAAAAAGCTGACACGTGTACATGATCAATTGCAATTTGTTCAAAGGAATAATAAATGGCTTTAATGATGTGCACAAGTGACTAGATGATTTGGAATTTGTACAAGTAGTATCAAGAATTGCACTTTTGATCTAAGAAATGCACCAAAGCGACCGAGAAAAAACTGTAATAGAACAGTGTGTTAGTGTGGGTGTTCGGTGGATTTATGTAAATCACGAAGCTCGTCTGGATTTCCTGCCGTGCAAGAAAATTCTCAGCCACAAAAAAAAAGAGTGATCAAATGAAGAATCTACATTTGTAAAATGCGACTCTAACATTACAGGATGTCTGTAGTTGTCAACAAAAGGAATATTTAATCAACCACCTTTCTGTCATTAACTTTATTAGGCCTAAATCTATAAATCTATTCACATTTCAATAATGCAGCTTCAAACTCGCCGAACACTGATCCAAATTCACTGGAAATTCCGAGCAAATGCATAGCAACCTGTTTTCTTCTCCGGAGGCCAGTCTAATAAAAATCTGTGGCGCGGGCGGAAAAATAATAGGGAAGCACACCTACACTCTCAGGAACACAACTCCACGTAAACGGGGACATAATCAAAGTGACAAGGCTCCATTTGCCCGCCCTTCTCTCTCCCACCCACATCTAGCTAGGGACAGAGAGATGCCGTCGCACTCACATACAACAGGGTTCGAGCGCTATTGAGTCAAGTGCGAGTCCAACAGAGAGAGCGAATGCGAGCAGTTGAGGATGCAAGGGAAGCAATAAAACAGAACATTGGAAGAACATTAGATTCAAAGACAAAAAGTTTCAAAATGAACGTTGTGAGACAATGAAAACGTGCTGCAACAAGGAAATCGTAGAGAGAGGACAGAACATTAAGGATGTGTTTTATTTTTTGTATTTTGGGAAAGGATGTCAACGTTGTTTTTCAAGTAGCTAACAACATTGCCATTCAAAAGGTGAGTATTTATTCTAATCGTTGATAGTTTTTTTCATTGGCGAAAACACTTTTCCATTGACAGGAGAAGTTGTCATGAACTTGACTTGTTTTTCTTTTAGATTGCTGGTTTTTAGGTTGGCTAGTCGACGAGTCTTTGCTGTTCTTAACATGCAGCGTTTCGACGAAGCTCATTCATACACTAGTTATACCCCGAAATAAACTGCAGAGTAATCTTGTCTGTTTTCACCAGTATTATGTCACGACATGAACTCCGCCTTGTAGAGCCCAGTGTAAACCTGTTGTTTTCTGCTGTTCACCGTCTTTCAGAAAACACTGTAAAATGATCAATGAATCCGCTAACGTAACGCCTTGTTCTGGCCTATAATGTCAAATCAACTGTAAAATGATGCGCAGGCAAATCCTAATTGTGTGACATATTTGATTGACTAGGCCGTAGGCGATGTGGCATGCCAGTTTGGATATCCTGAGAGGTTTGATTTGCAAGACTCGAAATTAGATCAGATATGGACACATAATTCCTATATTCAGACATTCTTATTTCCTATATGCGCGGGAATAGATTTCAGCACTGGACAGCTCTACACGTTAGCATCAACTTTGATACAGTTTAGTAAATGCGTAGGCCTACCCTGCACTGTGTTATAAAAAAAAGTCTAATTTTAGTTTATCATTGGCTATTCAAAGAATGGGATATCTCGTCATCCCATATTTTTTTCATAGATATGAGAAGGACATGTTTTTTTTACACAATAATGTGCATTCGTGATAGACGTGCAGATCGTGCATATTTGAGCGAGATACTGTGTTCATAGAGCTCCCATCAAAGCCATTCAAAAAAGACGGACATAACTTTCCCCCCTTCCTATTACTTACCTACAATAACGTCTGCCATAACCATGTATAACAATGCTTTATTCAGTGATGACGACGCCACAACGCCACCAATCACCGCTAAACCGGATCAAAAGTAACACCCCATCCTCTGATGTCATAATCTCTATACTCCCTGTTCTTTCCTGACAAGCGGATGCCCCGCCCTGTGCTGTCACCTAAACTCTTCACTTTCTTTTTCCTTTCTTTCTCTCCTTTTAATGTCAGTCTCAGATTAAAGAAGGAACATTTAAACCAGGTCGCTTGACTGCATCCACCTTTCATATCACAGTTGGGATTAGGAGATTACGACACACGCACATGCAAACGCCAACGCACCTGCGTACACACACACACACACACGAGTGCGCGCTCACACACACACACACACAAACTTTCATCCATTCATATTAATTTCCCCTGGGATTAAGTGTTTCCGGATTCAAGGCATATCTGAGCTGTATATATATATTGACAATTTCAGGCCCTAAATGGATTGTGTTGTGTGGAGTTCTGTTGTGGAGTAGGTTATGGTGTGGAGTAGGTTATGGTCGGGGTGCTCAGTTGGTAGAGCATGGCGCTTGTGACGCTGTGGGTTCTATTCCCACGGGGGACCAGTATGTAAATGTATGTATTCACTACTGTAAATCACTCTGGATGAGAACACCTTCCAAAATGTAAATGCGCTGAAATATCTGGGTGTTTGTCTCTGTTCTGTGTGATTCAGTTTTACCCACATTAAAGTGAATCAGTCCTGTATGTGACTCAGTCACTCAGGAGAGCACTTACACCTCTGGTGTCTCTACCCTCTGGCTTCACCTTGGCGGCGGTGCCTCGTGCTAAATCATCCCCGCTCCACACGGCAAATCAGAGCGTCGAGGAGGGGAAAGAGGTTCCTATGGAAACGGCTAATAACTATCATCAACATTTAATTACTCCTGCTCTCCCTCAGGGACTAGTGGTTCCTGACTGTCTCTGCCTGCGTCCTAAGTGACACCCTATTCCCTATATAGTGCACTTCTTTTGACCAGAGCCATATGACATGTGGTCAAAAGTAGTGCACTATGTAGAGAAAAGGGTGCCATTTTCTTCCTACCCTCTATATACAGTACCAGTCAAAAGTTTGGACACACCTACTAATTCAAGGTTTTTCTTAATTGTTTTGTACTATTTTCTACATTGTAGAATAATAGTGAAGACATCAAAACTATGAATTAACACATATGGAATCATTTAGTAACCAAAAAAGTGTTTCATGGTTGCTGCAAAGAAACCACTACTAAAGGACACCAATAAGAAAAAGAGACTTGCTTGGGCCAAGAAACACGAGCAATGGACATTAGACCGGTGGAAATCTGTCTTTTAGTCCGATGTGAGACACATAGTAGGTGAGTGGATGATCTCCGCATGTGTGGTTCCGCATGTGTGGTTCCCACCGTGAAGTACGGAGGAGGAGGTGTGATGATGTGATGGTGCTTTGCTGGTAACACTGTCAGTGATTTATTTAGAATTCAAGGCACACTTAACCAGCATGGCTACCACAGAATTCTGCAGTGATACTCCATCCCATCTGGTTTGCGCTTAGTGGGACAATCATTTGTTTTTCAACAGGACAAGGACCCAACACACATCCAGGTTGTGTAAGGGTGTGATGGAGTGATGGAGTGCTGCATCAGGTGACCTGGCCTCCACAACACACAACCTCAACCCAATTGAGATGGTTTGGGATGAGGTGGACCACAGAGTGAAGGAAAAGCAGCCAACAAGTGCTCAGCATATGTGGGAACTCCTTCAAGACTATTGGAAAAGTATTCCAGGTGAATCTGGTTGAGAGAATGCCATGTGGGCAAAGCTGTCATCAAGGCAAAGGGTGGCTACTTTGAAGAATCTCAAATATAAAATATATTTTGATTTGTTTAACACTTTTTTGGTTACTACATGATTCCATATGTGTTATTTCATAGTTTATGTCTTCACTATTATTCAACAATGTAGAAAATAGTACAAATAAAGAAATAACCTTGAATGAGTAGGTGTGTCCAAACTTTTGACTGGTACTGTACATTCTACAAAATGTTCCAGATCTGTAGTACATCTATATGTCTTGGAAGCCTCCGATGTTGAAGATGCTGGTGTGGTTAACAGTATGGCTACATTCTGAGTTTCACGTCTCAATGGGAATCAGGTTGACTAGAAAAGACTACTGTTTCCTCAGTCTGTGGCGATGGATTCGTTATGATCTGGCATTATCCCATAGACTCTCAAACTGAGAAACTCAAGCTGTCACAGTCTTCCATTCATATGCATGATTCTTCTCCTCCAACCTAACTCAGATACACATTCTTGTCCAATCAAACTCCCAGGATCCTCGGGAAGTGGTATGGAAAGACTTGATACGTGTGACCCTGGTTAACACTGTGTACACTAAACACTCCTTAAGACACAGTGGAACTGGTGTGTTGTCAATAATGTCATGTCAGGCCCCTGGATATATCTCTCTCTCTCTCTCTCTCTCTCTCTCTCTCTCTCTCTCTCTCTCTCTCTCTCTCTCTCTCTCTCTCTCTCTCTCTCTCTCTCTCTCTCTCTCTCTCTCTCTCTCTCTCTCTCTCTCTCAATTCAATTCAATTCAAGGGGCTTTATTGGCATGGGAAACATGTGTTAACATTGCCAAAGCAAGTGAGGTAGATAATATATAAAGTGAAATAAGCAATAAAAATTAACAGTAAACATTACACATACAGAAGTTTGACATTACAAATGTCATATTATATATACAGTGTTTTAACAATGTACAAATGGTTAAAGGACACAAGATAAAATAAATAAGCATAAATATGGGTTGTATTTACAATGGTGTGTGTTCTTCACTGGTTGCCCTTTTCTCGTGGCAACAGGTCACAAATCCTGCTGCTGTGATGGCACACTGTGGAATTTCACCCAGTAGATATGGGAGTTTTTCAAAATTGGATTTGTTTTCGAATTCTTTGTGGATCTGTGTAATCTGAGGGAAATATGTTTCTCTAATATGGTCATACATTGGGCAGGAGGTTAGGAAGTGCAGCTCAGTTTCCACCTCATTTTGTGGGCAGTGTGCACATAGCCTGTCTTCTCTTGAGAGCCATGTCTGCCTACGGCAGCCTTTCTCAATAGCAAGGCTATGCTCACTGAGTCTGTACATAGTCAAAGCTTTCCTTAATTTTGGGTCAGTCACAGTGGTCAGGTATTCTGCCGCTGTGTACTCTCTCTCTCTCTCTCTCCCTCTCTCTCTCTCTCTCTCTCTCTCTCTCTCTCTCTCTTTCTTTCTTCCTTTCTCAGCCCCTTTGGTCCAGCTGCTACAGTGGTTGATATGTAACAATGCTGACGTAATCTATCCCAGCCTCTTACTGAGGATTTAAGTTGGGAAGGATCCTGGATCCTCAATCCGGCCAATAAGCACATGGCAGGAACAACATCTGTCCATCTGCTGCGTGTGTGTGTGTGTGTGTGTGTGTGTGTGTGTGTGTGTGTGTGTGTGTGTGTGTGTGTGTGTGTGTGTGTGTGTGTGTGTATTTGGGAGGGAAGAAAATTGACATAGACTGTCACGCAAAGGTAAAAAACAACCCTGCTATATCCTGTCAGTCTGTGGACTGTGTGTGTATGTGTGTGCACTCCGTGCTGACGTGTGTCGACGTGTCAGTTTCATTGACCCAGCCGTGATGTCACAGCGCCTTAGTAAGCTACTGCAGTTGGACATGTATTTTTCTACACATAGCTAGTTGTTGGACATGTATTTTTCTACACATAGCTAGTTGTTGGACATGTATTTTTCTACACATAGCTAGTTGTTGGACATGTATTTTTCTACACATAGCTAGTTGTTGGACATGTATTTTTCTACACATAGCTAGTTGTTGGACATGTATTTTTCTACACATAGCTAGTTGTTGGACATGTATTTTTCTACACATAGCTAGTTGTTGGACAT
>NW_027040255.1:158676-205546 GCF_034236695.1 Oncorhynchus nerka
TATCAGACAACTTACCTGTGAGATCTCTGTGTTGATGATGTTGCGATACTGCTTCCCTTTCCCCAGGGCTGTCATCTCCTCCAGAAACTCCTTCCTCTCCTCAATCTCATCCAAAACTAGGAAAGAAACACAATCCTTAGAAAACTTGCGAAGACCGTACATCAAACCAAGGAGAAACTCCTTAATCAAACACTGTGTTGGGACGGGGTTACAGTAGGTTGGGGTATATTAGTTTAGTAGAGTCATATGGAACTATTGAAATGAGGGGAAAGTTATGTAGAAAACATAGGAGAGCCAGAGATGTGGACGACATGTTTCCCGTGGCCAGAAAGCAGTAACTCTCTCTCTGCGGTAAACCTCACCCTCCTGGAAGCGGTCCCTCTCCTCCTCTGGGCCCTGGTCCAGGGAAATGTTCCTGGGACGACTGGGTCTGGGTTCCTCCTGCCCCGTAGCTAGAATGTTCTGGAGCCTCCTCTTCTCCTTCTCTAAATCTCCTTACAGGAGAAGTGAGGGAGAGAATGAACACACATACATCTCTCATCCAGATCTCTCATAGAAGGAAAGGGAAAGGGGGATACCTAGTCAGTTGTACAACTGAATGCATTCAACTGAAATGTGAGAGAACTACTGTAAAAGAGGGCTCATACACACAGGCCTAAATTACTTTTATTTATTTTATACAAGAACAGTGGTACATTTGTTCCCAGGTGTCCCTGACCAACTATCAGTGAACTAGTTCTGATATCAGGAGAACAGGGCCTCGATCTTTAGAATTCCAAGCATCTCGGATAGTAGAAAGGTAGTAGAGCTGAAGCGGAACACGTACGCGTGGCACTGGGGCGGAACCGATCTCTGGTGTAGTTGTCCCCAGAACTACAATTGTCAGCGGTGCGCCTCAGGGGCTTGGCTGGAGTGCGGTTTGTGCTATTTTTTAAGACTTTGGGTTTGGGCAGTGAGGGTGGAGCCGATGATGTGGGATTGCAGGTCAATGGCAAAGCTGATCCCTCTGAAAATGCAGACAAAACAACATAACATCTTACCTTTGTTTGGCAAAATTATTCATTAAAAAAGGACCAAAATAGAGCAATAGGTGTGGAGGAAGTTCAAGCAGTAAGTTAACATTACTTTCCAAGAGAAGATGGATAACAAACATGTGACACTCACTCTTAAGTTTGTCATTGAGCTGTCTTTGCTGGAAGTTGGTGAGTCTCGACTCTTGCATCATTACTGTGAAACCAGAGCACAGGTAGGCTTATTGTATTTGTGTGGATCTAACGCTTACACACACACACACACACACACACACACACACACACACACACACACACACACACACACACACACACACACACAAAGAGAGAGAACAAAACCCCACATTTCAGCATGTCCTGAATCTCCTTGCTGTACTGGGTCCTTCTAGGACAGTTCCACAGACCTCCACCAGCTTGATCACGAGAAGATGTCTCCATCTGCAACGAATGACGGAGAAGTTGTCTAAAGCCAGCTGGCTAACGTTAGCTGCTGCTGAGCAAAGACCATGGCAGATAGCAAAACATTGCATGCTAGGAAGCTAAGATACCCAAAACTGCAAACATTTAATATATTTATCAAGACATAACTAAACAGTGTTGTATTTCTTACCATGGATTTCTATTTTTTTCAACTTTCTTGACGCTGCACCATGGGATAATGATGATGGTGTTTCTTCCGGACATAACCAGCGGCTGCCATAGAAACCATAGGTCTTAAAGCCACGTGATGAGACATTTGGCCTTGCAGTACAACATTGACCCACTAGAGAGAAGCAAAACCACATATAATTAATTGTACAAAGCATATAGAGCTATGGATAAAGGAGGTGTTCATTTTTGTGCAATAATGTGTTTGAGTATAACTTATATTTTAAATGTTTAAGAATGAACTTTAAAAAAAATGTTTTTTAAATTATGTTTTCTGTTTGTGTTTCTTGATTCAAGTATCAACTGTGTAGAGCATGGCACATTATTTCAATCAAGAGTTTGGGTATCAAATTGCGTTGTGACTGTCTAACTAGCTAAAACATCTCATTTTTTACCCCATCATCTAGGTTGCTGACTGCTGTTGAATGCTTGAATCCATTACATTTCGTAGCTGAACTGTGAAGTGCGAGCAAACGTAGCGAGGGGGAGACAGGGCATGAGGGAGTAAGTTAATGCAGGGCATTTATGAAAGTCCATGTGTAAAGTAGGGTACTGACTGTGGTAGCTATTGGCCTTCTCACTGGTCCTCTCCCCTTCTAGCTCCCTCCCTCCAGCCCTCTCATATTCAATGGTTCTCTTTGTCTCTCTGAGTAACATGCAGCCTCAGCCGATTAAACGCAGCGAATTAGCAGTCAATTTTAGCTTGCCACACACACAAACAGAAATTAAACTGCTTAGGGGAAGGGTTTGTGTTGTGGGACAGAGATCTTGTTGTTGTAGCACTGACTACATGGCAGTGATTTGATCCATTAGTGATGTTTACAGTGCATTTGGAAAGTATTCAGACCCCTTGATTTTTTCCTTTACAACCTTATTCTTGGGATTAAATCACCCCCCCTCATCAATCTACACACAATACTCCATAATGACAAAGCAAGAACCATTTTTTTGTAAAATGTATTAAAAAATAAATGAAATTACATTTACATAAGTATTCAGAGCCTTTATTCAGTACTTTGTATTTGGCAGGATTACAGTTGAGTCTTTCCATTCTTCTCTGCAGATCCATTCTTTTCAGATCCTCTCAAGCTCTGTCTGGTTGGATGGGGAGCGTCGCTGCACAGCTATTTTCAGGTCTTTCCAGAGATGTTCGATCAGGTTCAAGTCCTGGCTCTGGCTGGGCCACTCAAGGACATTCAGAGAGCCACTCCTGCATCATCTTGACTGTGCTTAGTGTTGTTGTCCTGTTGGAAGGTGAACCTTGCCCCAGTCTGAGGTCCTGAGCACTCTGGGGCAGGTTTTCATCAAGGATCTCTCTGTACTTTGATCTGTTCATCTGTCCCTCGATTCTGACTAGTCTCCCATTTCCTGCTGCTGAAAAACATCCCCACAGCATGATGCTGCCACCACCATGATTCACCGTAGGGATGGTGCCAGGTTTCCTCCAGACTTGAAGCTTGGCATTGAGGCCAAAGAGTTCAATCTTGGTTTCATCAGACCAGAGAATCTTGTTTCTCATGGTCTGAGAGTCTTTTCAGGCGCCTTTTGGTAAACTCCAAGCCAGCTGTCATGTGCCTTTTACTGAGGCGTGGTTTCCGCCAGGCCACTCTACCATAAAGACCTGATTGGTGGAGTGCTGCAGAGATGATTGGAAGGTTCTCCCATCTCCACAGAGGAACTCTGGAGCTGTCAGAGTGACCATTGGGCTCTTGGTCACCCCTCTGACCAAGGTCCTCGATTGCTCAGTTTGACCTAGTGGCAAAACTTGGTTCCATACTTCTTACATTTAAGAATTATGGAGTCACTGTGTTCTGGGGACCTTCAATGCTGCAAAAATGTTTAGGTACCCCTCCCCAGATCGGTGTCTTGACACAATACTTTCTCAGAGCTCTACAGACAATTCCTTCAACGTCATGACTTGGTTTTGCTCTGACATGCGCTGTCAACTGTTGGACCTAATATTGTTTGCCTTTCCAAATCATGTCCAATCAATTAAATTTACTGCAGGTGGACTTCAAGTTGTAGAAACATTTCAGGGATGATCAATGAAAACAGGATTCACCTGAGTTCAATTCTGAGTCTAATAGCAAAGGGTCTAAATACTTATTTAAATAAGGATTTTTTTTTTAAATACATTTGCTAAGATTTCTAAAACCTGTTTTTGCTTCATCAATATGGGTTATTGTGAGTAGATTGATGAGGAAAACAATTTTTTAATCCATTTTAGAATAAGGCTGCAACATAAAAAAATGTGGAAAAGAGAAGGGGTCTGAATACTTTCCGAATGCACTGTATGTTTTGCTACTTGTTATTCTTTTACCTGATGCTTTTGTAGGACAATATATATCTTTATATATCATAATGAATTTCAATAGATTTCAGTTTTGTATAAATAAATTGCTTTAATAGATTGACAACGTAATGACAACATCAATAATATTTGTACATTGTTGTTTCTTGTAGAAGAAAGCAGATACATCAAATGTGTAGGATACAACGTTTTAGAAACTATCCAGAAATGTACAAAATGGAGAGAGAAAAAAGCTAAACGTGAAATTATTTTTTATAAAAACTACAAAGCAGAGAGGGTCAGTATAAAATGACTCCCGTCTAAATCACCTATGGAAGAAGAGGCATGTGGTGATCATTCACATTGCAGAGGGAGCCGAGAGGGAGATTAAACAGGATACAGAAAAGGGAGATGCAGAGGGAAAACCTTTGTACATAAACTATAGCATGTGGCATTTGTTCTAAACAGCTCACTAATTCTCACTAAGAGTAAATCTTTAGTTTAAAGCTGGAGAATTCTTTGCCGACTTTGTACTTGCTGAGTCATGTAGATTGTTTTGCTTTGATAATTTGGTAGACAAATGGAATTAGAAGCAACCAGAGCGTACAAATGCAATCCATATCAATAAAAGAAAACAATCCAGTGACTTCAACAATAGTTTTATTATTTATGAGTAGTATAAGCGAAATGTGTTCCATATATTCTCATCGAGGATATTAGAGCATGTAGAGTGTTATTGGCACATGTACATTGAGTTGTTAAATGTAATGTGCTGCTTTCCAGAACTCTATGCTAAAGTGTTTCCAGGAATTCTATTTCCTCCTTTTTTTTGTCCTCTTTCCTCGTCAACTCTGGTTTCGCACAACGCAACAGATAAGGAGTCAAGCTGCATCCCAGAAGGTGATACCTAGTCAGTTGCACTACTGAACGCATTCAACCGTGTCTTCCAAATCTAACCCAAACCCTTTGAATCAGAGATGTGCAGTGGGGGCTGTGCCTTAATCGACATCCATGGCACCCGGGGAGTAGATGTTGCAGGTTAACTGCCTTGCTCAAGGGCAGAATAGAAGATTTTTCCACTGCGCCGGCTCAGGGTTTTGAACCGGCAAGCTTTCAGTTACTGGCCTAATGCACTTAACGGTTAGGCTACCTGACGCCCGTAGACCAACGCATAACGTTTTTGCCCAAGTAAACTGACCTTTCTTTCAAAAGCAGTGGTGGAGATATGTCAGTGTAATATCGAACCAGAATGTAAAGTCATATAAAAAATAACCACAAAATACATCACTTAAGTCATAAAAAAAATACTAAAATGAAGTCACACAAACATTTCCTTTAGTTTGGTTAATAGACTCGGATTATTTCAATCTAGAACAACCCAGTTCTGATAAACATCATGTTGTATTTGTCCTAGGCTGATAGCCTGTCGAAACCCGCTGAAAGCCAGTCCTTGCCGGCAATGTTACTCAATCCTGGTTATATAGGTAGCTAAGGGTTGGAAAAATTCCATTAACTTTCCCCAAATTCCCCAGTTTTCCAGAAATCCCAGTAAGAGGATTCCAGGATATCCTGCTTATTCCCTCCTAATTCCAGGAACTTCCAACAAGGATTTCTGGAAAACCGGGGAATTTGGGGGAAGTTAGCAGCATTTTGAAACCCTGTGTGTATCCTTCTTACCACTACGGTATTAGTTCTGTGTGCTCTGGGCTCATCATCACAATAAGCCCTCTTACTATAGCCTATGACACTCTGGCAGCTGGGATCCTGACCTTACACACTAAAACATGGCACACATTGGTTAAAGGTTTATTCTGATTGGCTATTGACCATTGGCTGTGATAGAAAATATACTGTACAGTAAAATATAAGGACTCCATGGATAGAGATACACTGTCAAGTCCCAATGAATCCCAATACAACATCAGTAAGATATCCATCCTTTGTTAACCTGCCACACACACACACACACACACACACACACACACACACACACACACACACACACACACACACACACACACACACACACACACACACACACCACACACACATTTATTCAGTAGCCACTCTTCCAATCTTTGTCTTTCTTTATCCCTTTCTCAGGGTCGTGAGAAGGTGGTGTAGAGACACACACACACACACACACATCCAATCCCATGCATCTCAGTCTCTCATGGCCGTGACAGGGTGGTATAGACAGGCTGCTCCCAATGTGTAGGACTGTGAGACTGGGCCACGCTGGAGGGGTCAGTGATGGTAGTGTAGAGGGGCCTCTGGCTGGGCCCCATGTAGGAGAAGGCTGAGTACAGCCCCGGGGCCTGGCTGGAGTGGGCGTAGTACGGCCCCGGAGCCTGGTGCTCCCCGTACTCAAACTGGGCCCTGGAGGGCAGCGAGGGGAAGGCTGATCCGTAGTGGGGGAGGCTGAGGGGGGTGTAGGTGACGTGGGTTCCTGACGAAGAGGAGGAAGTCTCTGCGTAGTGGCTCCCGGCCCCGGACTCACTCTTGATCTGGGCCTTGGTGGCGTCTGAGGCAGAGGGGGAGGGCTGTTGATGCTGATGCTGCTTGGAGAGCCAGGCGGCTGAGTGACCGCTGGCGGCGGCGAGGGCGTAGGCGTAGGATGTAGCGGAGGAGCTTGATGTGGCAGCGCCGCCCTGGCCGACCCCCGGGTGCCCGTTGGGCGGCAGGTACTGGTCAAACTCGTTGACGTCGAAGGGCTCGATGTTGGCCATCACGTCGTGGCTGATCTCGCCGATGTCCATGGTGCAGAAGTCGATGTGGGGTTTCCCGCCCGCTGATGAATGGCCCCCGGAGGCCCCCTCTGCTCCTACCCCCAGGCCTCCTCCACGGGAGGACCCTGAGCCACCTCCGCCCTCCCTCTTCCCCTCCGTCATCTTTCCAGACTGGAGCTCTGTCTTTGGGGTGGTGGGGGGTGTTGGCGGGCTGTGACCCTGACCTGGAAGGAAAAGCAATAGAAGTGAACCATTTGGAATGGTAGTTCTGTTTCCTTCTTGTTCTCTCAGGTTACAGAAGGCCGTGTGGTTCCAGGTGGCCTATTGTTTGCCGTAGCTTGTTGAAGTAGGACTTACTCATAGTATTGGGTAAATTCATTAACCAATAAAGCTGAACTCACCTGCAGGGGGTGGTGATGATGGTGGTGGAGGTCGGCCATGGGGGACCCAGCCCCTGTACTGTGCACATCCAGGTGGAGGGCCTTGTAATGGGACTGGGCGTGGCTGCCCTCCCCCTCTGCTCCCTCCCCTCCCTCACCATTGGTCCCCAGCTTGCCGTTCTTGCGTCTGCGGGGCTGGTACTTGTACTCTGGGTAGTCCTTCTTATGTTGTTTCCGCAGTCGCTCCGCCTCCTCAATGAAAGGCCTCTTGTCACTCTCATTCAGGAGCCTGTGGGACAAAACATGGTCATGGCAGGGCAGCAGGTAGCCTAGTGGTTAAGAGGGTTGGTCCAGTAACTGAGAAGTCACTTGTTTGAATCCCAATGCTGACTAGGTGAATAATCTGTCAATGTGCCCTTTACCAAGGCATTTAAAGGCATCTAGTTGCTCTGGATAAGTGTTTCTGCTAGTTAACTTTAATGGTTATATAATATAGTGCCTTTAATTTCAGAAACATATTTTTAAAATACGGGAAGGAAATGTATCTGAAGTAAGTAGGACTTTATGCATGAGTCATGCTCCAATTGCACACAAACGCCAACAAGGCCTACAGGTAGCCTGTAGATTATACATTTCCACGTAGGCCTATTAATTTCAATGCCCACCTCCAAAGTTTGCCGAGTGTCTTGCTGAGCTCCGCGTTGTGCAGGTGAGGGTACTGGTCCGCCAGTTTACGGCGCGCGGCCTGCGCCCACACCATGAAGGCGTTCATCGGCCTCTTCACGTGCGGCTTGCTCTTGTTCCCGTTGTTTACGCGCACGGGCATGGGCACGAGCGTCCAGTCGTATCCGTCCAGCACCTGGCTGACCGCCTCGCGGATGCCGATGGGGAACCGGTCCATATCCACCTCTGACTTGGGTACTAGTCCACCGTCCTCTCCGCCGCCATCTGCGCCAGAAAGCCCAGTCAGTTGCTGCGACGGACCGATGAGCGGGGAGTCCCGGCCGCCGGTGGCCCCGGAGTGTGCCGGTGACAGAGAGTGACCATCATCTGAGCCCCCGGGACTCAACTCTGCCTCGGATAGACTGTGCTCCTCTCCAGACATTTTAATGTATAGGCTATTATCGATTGGCAACAAAAAATATCCTTGCAGGAAAATTTGGTAAATTTGTTCAGAGAATGCAAAACTTTAAGCTACAGCTGAGAGATGTGCTCCGGACTCGCTCCTTTATATGGAATTATTCCTATATGCCACGCGTAAACCCATAGCCTACTCGTGCGTAATCGAATGTACCCAAATCCTGTCCTTTGCACTTCCCATTCACTTCCACCGATGTCGCCTGAAATTAATAATATAGAATAGAACAACATTAGGCAATTAACAAATTTTACATTGGGCAATGAGGTCAGACCCATTTGATAACTTTTTCACATGTTTTTTTATAGACCTAAGCAGAGACTGTAGCCGGTGGGAACAGACGTCAATTCGACGTCTATTCCCAGTGGAATATGGCCCATTACAATGGTAGGCCTAGAAATGACCGTTAGCTCTGAGACGAACAGAAATACATTCATACAATGTTTTCTTGTTGACAGTTATGTTAGGCCACAAAATATAACGAATGATAGGTTAATATATGTCCACTGGAACCAATTTCTAGGCTACATAATAAGAGGACCAACTTCTTCTTCACCGGTTCTTGTCATTTTATATCAGTCCATATGCCATTACAGGCTAATCATAGGAGGGTTTGCTTCACCCAAGATGCTCTGTTTTCCAAAGAAACAAGGTTCATGAAGAAAACTGAACATTAAAAACTGACATCATAAATGTTTTAGTACTTATCTTTAAATAATTCTGGGAATTTGTATGTTACTGTTTTAATCCTGTTTTAAGGCTAAAGCTGGAAAAGCCCGTAAAATTCAGCCCAACATCATCTTGGGAATTTAAAAAACCTCTTAGCTAATAAGATTTTGGATATTTCTGAAATTCCACCCAAAAGCGTAAACAAATCTATTTTATGTTCATATGGAAAATAAAGTTACAAAACTTACCAATGCAGAGTTTAGGAGGTCGCCCGTTCAACACGGGAGTTCGTGCGTTCCCCTGTCCACCAGTGTGACGCTCGCCCTGTCCCCTGCCCCCTCGTTTGGTTTGCCCTTCAATGAATGGCCGCTCTGTATCGCGCACCGGAGCTTAAAGAGCGCCGTTGTGAGAAGGAAAGAGAGAAAAAAAAGTGATTGAAAGTGGAAAACATTCTGAGAGGCAGCATTCCAACACTGAGTCGACGCCACCCTCTTGCGCACACGCCGGACGCCTATTGGTCATTTAATATTCTCCGGCTTTCTTACTGGACGACGGGGTTACTGTTATTGCCTGTCCGTCCGTCACCACTAATATTTCCAATGAAAGGAGGTGAGATTTTACATCAGAGTGGCTTAAGTGACTTTACACTGGCTCTATTTAGGAACCAAATAAGGGCCGCTTTGTTTGATGTGTTGACATGTTATATTGAATAAATAAACAAACAATCATGATAATACATTTGTGGTCAAAGTACACTACATTTCACGAAAAATCTCCAAGGGATTCAAATACATAACGTCGTTATATTCATTATAACGTCATTATACAGTTGGTGAGGCCCTATTTGATTCAGTGAATATGTTACTTATATCTAGGTCATCGTTAACCACAGGAAATTAATAATGAAATAATTAGGTCTATGGCCTAAAAATAATTAAAAGTACTACTTAATAATTTTTTTGGGGTATCTGTACCTTACTTTACTATTTATATTTTTTTACAACTTTTACTTTTACTACATTCTAAAGAAAATAATGTACTTTTTACTCCATACATTTCCCTGAAACCCAAAAGTACTCTTCACATTTCGAATGGTTAGCAGGACAGGAACATGGTCCAATTCACACACTTATCAAGAGAACATCCCTGGTCATCCCATACTGCCTCTGATCTGGAGGACTCGCGAAACAGAGAACATCCCTGGTCATCCCTACTGCCTCTGATCTGGAGGACTCACTAAACAGAGAACATCCCTGGTCATCCCATACTGCCTCTGATCTGGAGGACTCGCGAAACAGAGAACATCCCTGGTCATCCCTACTGCCTCTGATCTGGAGGACTCACTAAACAGAGAACATCCCTGGTCATCCCATACTGCCTCTGATCTGGAGGACTCACGAAACAGAGAACATCCCTGGTCATCCCATACTGCCTCTGGAGGACTCACTAAACAGAGAACATCCCTGGTCATCCCATACTGCCTCTGGAGGACTCACTAAACACAAATTATTTGTTTGTAAATGAACTGTTGGCGTGTTCCCCTGGCTATCCAGAAATAAAAAAACAAGAATCGTAACTTAATATAAGGAATGTGAAATTATTTATACCTTTACTTTGACTTTTGATACTTAGGTATATTTTATCGATGACATTTACTTCTGATACTTAAGTATATTTAAAACCAAATACTTTTAGACTTTTACTCAAGTATTATTTTACTGGTGACTTTCACTTTTGAGTAATTTTCTATTAAGGTTTCTTTACTTTTACTCAAGTATGATAATTGGGTACTTTTCCAGTACTCCCTGTGGCTGATATAGTACTGAAATATGACAAAAAAGTGATATAGGGTAGAGTGAGTAGCTGGAGAACTTGAATTAGATCCAAAATCATCATCCCTATATTGTTGACCAGCAATAAGGGCCTTATGGACCCAATCCTGAGGTCAATGTATGTGACCTTTCACCTCTATACTCTATGAAATACGTAACTTTTCTCACTTCCAATATTGCGCATCCAAATTGCTCTTGGACGTCCCTTAAAAAGATTACAAGTAAGTTACTTACACGTTACATAGAATACAGCCAGTTACAGCAACAATACATTCAATGCAGTCAATATAATGAATGATTTGACCTCAACAGCACAACCTTACACACAGAGCACTCTGGATCTTGACATGTATTTTAGATGCATATGTAGTCATTAATATATCAGATATTTACAGTATATAAGTACATTGTCACACGTTAAGATATATTAAGGGACTGAATATTATGGGCCACCCACACACACACACACACACACACACACACACACACACACACACACACACACACACACTGATTGCAACAATAACCGCCAGTGTTTCCCTTTTCCTTCTCATTTTGAATCCGTGTCTCAGTTTTCCCTCTCTCTCCCTTTCTCCCTCTCGTCTCTCTCCTCTTTAGCCTCTTTGTTGTCATCTCAGGTGAATTGTGACCATGTGATCAGATGCCCTGCAAGCACCCTTCCATTAGCCTCCTAAATGAAAAAAAATGAGTGGAACAAAAAGCAGTTTTGTGCATCTTGAAAAAATGATAAGAGAAAAGAAAGAGATGTGTGTCTCTGGGCCCTGTGTTACTACAGAGACACAGTATCTCACACATAACACAACATCCAAGGACTGCACTAGCTGGACTAGCTTTCTCCATCTGTTTTATTCTCATGTCCACCGAGACCATGGGTCTGGGCCTTTGGGTGCTGGTCTTGGTGTGTTCGTCCGAGAGGGGTTGGTTGGGGGTGCAGGATTCAGGATGGGGGCTACATACACCCCTCTGACTACACTGGGATACTGAGGCCCTGTCCTGGCCTTGATGTGAGTGACTACTTCTGTTTGTGTATGAGTGAGAGGAGTTTAAAGAAAATGCCTCTCACTCATATGCTGACAAAAGGTTTGATTTGATGTGGATTTATATAAGCAAGCAAAGGAATCTGACAGACTAAGAACAAGTTGGAATGAATTGTGATATGTATTTTGTGATTCAGAGTGACTGTGCTGTAGGCTATGTTATATTATGCATTAGGTGAAATAAAAATCACTGTGAATTTATGCAGGGCTTGGCATTATTTTTTTATGTGAATGCGAGATGTTTACTTAGAGTATTCCTAATGTATTGTAACTTGAAGGTAAAAATATGTTTTGAATTTATTTAAAACGTAACTGTTTTTTTAGTGAGACTTCAAATTTAAAGTAAATTGTTAATTAGCAGTGATTCAAGTTGTCATTATTTTGTTAATTCACATGAAATCCTCATTTTTTTCCGTTGCCAAAATTAGTTTTAGATATTCTACAAATTCTCAATATACCCTTAACTAACGAAATAAGCAACTGCGTTTACAATTTTCTCAATTTAGCAAAACTGCAATTGTATTATATACGTCCATAACACTGAGATCATGCTGCAATGCGATGCGAGAACAGTTACTTCAGTCAATTATTTGCGAGAAATGTTATAGGTCTTCTAGAAATGGTTTAATTCTGTTCAGAATTCCTGTTAAATAACGCAACAAAACTCTCGGTGCTACTCATAAGCCTATCATAGGGTCAGTTCAATCAGAACGTTCATAATATGTTATTCATTGTCGTAGCATTCATCGTGGAGAAATGCATTCATATATAAATATATAGTATATAAATTGTATAAATTGCTCTAAAAACAATTGTCTAGATAGTGTGGGAGAAACGCACGAAAGATAGATCAAATTAATGAACAACTAGGCGCATACGAGTTGTAAACAACTTTAAAAGGAGGCCTACCAAAAAAGTGAACTTGATGTATTGGTTCAATAACTTTCGTTTGATTTTCATCTCTCTTTCGATTTTTTTCTCAAGAATTACATACTTTGCAATCTATTATTTTTAGGCTTAAATCAGTCGATTATTATAAACTAATGACATCTAAAAGATAATCCGGTTTTGAATGTATAAATTAACATTCGTTTGATTAAATAGTATCTTTTGAAGTATATTAGTTCAATAGCTAGTAATTATGAGGAAAAAGTGGGGCTTTTAGAAAAATAAAGTTGAGTGCAACTTTATTGCCTAAATATAATTAATCTCTGTCTGTTTATCGTCAACCATGAGACATATTCTATAGGCTACTACTAAGACTTCTTGCCAAAATATAAGACTTCTTGCCAAAATACTGATGACAATCTATTTATTTTAAAGACAGTCAATTTGAATTGTCTTTAAGGTTGCAAGATCGAATCCCCGAGCTGACAAGGTGAAAATATGTCGTTCTGCCCCTGAACAAGGCAGTTAACCCACTGTTCCTAGGCCGTCATTGAAAATAAGAATTTGTTCTTAACTGACTTGCCTAGTTAAATAAAGGTAAAATTAAATTTAAAAATTAAATGCATTTTGCTCAATCTTTTGTTTGTTCCACTTTACACAAGATAAGGGACTGAATGTGCTTATCAATACAATGAATTACCTACATTTTGGTACAAAGGTAATATTGTCATATAACATAGAGAGATATTATCCATATCTTTCTCCTATCCAGGTCCCATCTCTCCCATCCAGGGCTATGGGCCCCAGGGGCTGACATAGCTCTGTGGAAAATAGAACTCACATGTCCATCTATTAACCACAGTGAGAAATACACCCCTGTTTTAACCTGCCATGTGACCGGCTGCACTAATGTGTCTGCTCCTGTCACTGTCACAAGAGTCTGCATGGTGCTGTGGCAGGAGAGAGAGAGAGGGGATGGGGAACTCATGACTAGCAGGTTCAAGGGGTCAGGATTCATTATGTCTGACTCCCCAGGTGGATGAGGGGTGATATGGGTCAGCCGCAGCCATTTTGTGTTTATGTTTGTGGCTCTGTCCCCCAAAAAAAAGTCATCTCTTACTCTCAAATGAACCAATAAGCCTGCAGCTACAGACTATGAATGTCATTGTGATGTCATGTTCTATAAGCATAGCCGTGGCAGAGAAATATTAAAAAAGGGGGGTCCAGTTTTGCATCCTGGAAAACAGCATGCTGACGGTGAAATGATAGAGGAGAAAAAGAAGGAACGAGAGAAATAGAGAGAGATGGCTGCCCTTTTGTGTTGGCCTCAGTCCATAGAATAGTTTCACTGGGAAATTCCTGAAATCTGAAGAGAGAGAGAGAGAGAAAGAGAAGAGAGAGAGAGAGAGAAAAAGAGAGAGAGAGAGAGAGAGAGAGAGAGAGAGAGCGAGAGAGAGAGAGAGAGAGAGAGAGAGAGAGAGAGAAATAGAGCGAGAGAGAGAGAGAGAGAGAGAGAGAGAGAGAGAGAGAGAGAGAGAGAGAGAGAGAGAGAGAAATAGAGCGAGAGAGAGAACAAGGGAACATGGACAGCGGTCAACATATTCATGCAGCGGGTCACATTCTGCGTTCGACTGTCGTGTGTATAATTGAGGGAAAGACAGTCATTCCCATGTCAATGGACACGTAGGGCTGATGTGAATGGCGCTGTTTGTTCCGAATGATGACGCACTCAATAGAAGCCCCGAAATAATTTGACAAGGAGGAACTGCATATATTAGCACGGTTGTATTTGACAACCTATTGCTTCCTGAATGACGGAGGTATTCTGTACATACAGTCAGAGTGAGCTCATACTTGTTTGGCGTTTTTCCCCTATTCATTTTGACATGTTTTGTTGACACTTCAATTTCACAGTTAGCAAGAAGTAAAAAAATACGTAGTTCAAAATCATTTCATCAAAAACCTATTAGCCAGAACATCTGTAAACAAGTTTGACGTCAATCAGGGTTCAGGACAATTCAGGAATTAAACTATTCTCATGGACAAATTCCACATCCAAAGCAACTAACAGAAATTCAAACCTAATCAACCCTCACCAACTCTGACCCAAATCTCTACATCTTTTTAACAACTTGCTCTAATTGATTAATATCGCTTCTAAAATGAGAATTTCATAACACTTTAAACAACCAGGCCATGTGAGTGACAGAATGGCGTATCATTCATGCTGGGAAATGGAGAATGTGGATGGAAGGCCCCAGCCCACGTCTCCATGGTTCAGCTGTAGCCTTTACCCTCCATGGCTCATATTTACTCCTAGTTACATTATGACACTCAGCCTGCCCTGGATACCATCTTAGTGATTATAGTTTTTACCCCCAAACCATAAGACTCCTGAACAGGTAACCAAATGACTACCCGGACTATTTGCATTGTGGTCCCCCCCCCTCTTTTATGCTGCTACTCTCTGTTTTTCATATATGCATAGTCACATTAACCATACCTACATGTACATACTACCTCAATCAGCCTGACTAACCGGTGTCTGTATGTAGCCTCACTACTGTTATAGCCTCACTACTATATATATTCTCGCTACTGTATATAGCCTCGTTACTGTTATAGCCTCGCTACTGTTATAGCCTCAATACTATATATATCCTCGCTACTGTATATAGCCTCACTACTGTTATAGCCTCGCTACTGTTATAGCCTCACTACTGTTATAGCCTCACTACTGTATATATCCTCGCTACTGTATATAGCCTCACTACTGTTATAGCCTCACTACTGTTATAGCCTCGCTACTGTTATAGCCTCACTACTGTATATAGCCTCACTACTGTTATAGCCTCACTACTGTTATAGCCTCACTACTATATATATTCTCGCTACTGTATATAGCCTCGCTACTGTTATAGCCTCGCTACTGTTATAGCCTCACTACTGTATATAGCCTCACTACTGTTATAGCCTCACTACTGTATATAGCCTCGCTACTGTATATAGCCTCGCTACTGTATATATCCTCGCTACTGTATATAGCCTCACTACTGTATATAGCCTCGCTACTGTATATATCCTCGCTACTGTATATAGCCTCACTACTGTATATAGCCTCGCTACTGTTATAGCCTCACTACTGTTATAGCCTCACTACTATATATATCCTCGCTACTGTATATAGCCTCACTACTGTATATATCCTCGCTACTGTATATAGCCTCGCTACTGTATATATCCTCGCTACTGTATATAGCCTCACTACTGTATATAGCCTCGCTACTGTATATATCCTCGCTACTGTTATAGCCTCACTACTGTTATAGCCTCACTACTATATATATCCTCGCTACTGTTATAGCCTCACTACTGTATATATCCTCGCTACTGTTATAGCCTCACTACTGTTATAGCCTCACTACTATATATATCCTCGCTACTGTATATAGCCTCACTACTGTTATAGCCTCGCTACTGTATATAGCCTCGCTACTGTATATATCCTCGCTACTGTATATAGCCTCACTACTGTATATAGCCTCGCTACTGTATATATCCTCGCTACTGTATATAGCCTCACTACTGTATATAGCCTCGCTACTGTTATAGCCTCACTACTGTTATAGCCTCACTACTATATATATCCTCGCTACTGTATATAGCCTCACTACTGTTATAGCCTCACTACTGTTATAGCCTCGCTACTGTATATAGCCTCACTACTATATATATCCTCGCTACTGTATATAGCCTCACTACTGTTATAGCCTCACTACTGTTATAGCCTCACTACTGTTATAGCCTCGCTACTGTTATAGCCTCACTACTGTTATAGCCTCACTACTGTTATAGCCTCGCTACTGTATATAGCCTCACTACTGTTATAGCCTCACTACTATATATATCCTCGCTACTGTATATAGCCTCACTACTGTTATAGCCTCACTACTGTATATAGCCTCACTACTGTTATAGCCTCACTACTGTTATAGCCTCACTACTGTTATAGCCTCGCTACTGTATATAGCCTCACTACTGTTATAGCCTCACTACTGTTATAGCCTCGCTACTGTATATAGCCTCGCTACTGTTATAGCCTCACTACTGTTATAGCCTCACTACTGTTATAGCCTCGCTACTGTATATAGCCTCGCTACTGTTATAGCCTCACTACTGTTATAGCCTCACTACTATATATATCCTCGCTACTGTATATAGCCTCACTACTGTTATAGCCTCACTACTGTTATAGCCTCGCTACTGTATATAGCCTCGCTACTGTTATAGCCTCACTACTGTTATAGCCTCGCTACTGTATATAGCCTCGCTACTGTTATAGCCTCACTACTGTTATAGCCTCACTACTGTTATAGCCTCACTACGGTTATAGCCTCACTACGGTTATAGCCTCGCTACTGTTATTTTTCACTGTCTTTTTACTGTTGTTTTTATTTCTTTACTTACCTATTGTTCACCTAATACCTTTTTTGTACTGTTGGTTAGAGCCTGTAAGTAAGCATTTCACTGTAAGGTCTACACCTGTTGTACACCTGTTGTATTCAGCGCACGTGACAAATACACTTTGATTTGATATATCATGGGACTAACATTCAGATGTATTTTATACCACGTCATACAGGATATATTTTATTAGTAGATCATGTCCAGATATACAATATGCTCTGATTAATTGAAACAGTGTTCTTATTGATGCCAGATGCAGTGTATTCGCAAAGTATTCAGACCCCTTGACTTTTTCCACATTTTGTTATGTTACAGCCTTATTCTCAAATGGATCTAATTATTTTTTTCCCTCATCAATCCCCACACAATACCCCGTGTTGTCAAAGCGAAATCAGGTTTTTAGAAATTATGGCACATTTATAAAAAACTAAAACAGAAATACCTTATTTACATAAGTATTCAGACCCTTTGCTAGGAGACTCGAAATTGAGCTCAGGTGCATCCTGTTTCCATTGATCATACTTTAGAGGTTTATACAACTTGATTGAAGTCCATCTGTGGTGAATTCAATTGATTGGACATGATTTGGAAATGCACACACCTGTCCATATAAAGTCCCACAGTTGACAGTGCATGTCAGCGCAAAAAGAAGTCATGAGGTCAAATGAATTGTCCGTAGAGCTCCCAGACAGGATTGTGTCGAGGCACAGATCTGACAACCATCTCTGCAGCACTCCACCAATCAGGACTTTATGGTATGAGTGGCCAAACGGAATCCGTTCTTCAGTAAAAGGCACATGACAGCCCACTTGGAATTGCCCAAAGGCACCTAAAGACTCTCAGACCATGAGAAGCAAGATTCTCTAGTCGGATTAAACCAAGATTGAGCTCTTTGGCCAGAATGCCAAGCGTCACGTCTTGAGGAAACCTGGCACCATCGCTACGGTGAAGCATGGGGGTGGCAGCATCATGCTGTGGGGATGTTTTTCAGTGGCAGGGACTGGGAGACTAGTCAGGCTTGAGGGAAAGATGAACGGAGCCAAGTACAGAGAGATCCTTGATGGAAACCTTCTCCAGAGCTCTCAGTACCTAAGACTGGGGCGAAGGTTCACCTTCCAACAGGACAATGACCCTAAGCACACAGCCAAGACAATGCAGGAGTGGCTTCGGGACAAGTCTCTGAATGTCCTTGAGTGGCCCAGCCAGAGCCCAGACTTGAACCTGATCAAACATCTCTGAATAGACCTGAAAATAGCTGTGCAGCGACACTCCCGATCCAACCTGACAGAGCTTGAGAGGATCTGCAGAGAAGAATGGGAGAAACTACCCAAATACAGGTGTGCCAAGCTTGTAGCGTCGTACCCAAGAAGACTCAAGGCTGTAATCGCTGCCAAAGGTGCTTCAACAAAGTACTGAGTAAAGGCTCGGAATACTTATGTAAATGTAATATTTCAATTTTTGGGTTTTCATAAATTTGCAAACATTTCTAAAAACCTGTTTTTGCTTTGTCATTATGGGGTATTTTGTGTAGATTGATGAGGGGAAAAACTCTTTAATCCATTTTAGAATAAGGCTGTAATGTAACAAAATGTGGAAAAAGTCAAGGGGTCTGATTACTTTCCGAATGCACTGTCTATGACCATTCAGCAGACACTTTTTGTAAAGAGACTACTAGTAGTAGTAGTACATACATTTTCATATGAGGGGCCTCAGTGGGAATCTAACCTACAATCCTGACACTGCAAGTGCCATGCTCTACCAACTCAGCCACCCAGGACCACTGTCAGACCATACTGATGCCATGGCTCCCTGTGATTCATAGTTTAGTGATTTAGTGATATAGTGGTTTAATGTGCACGGCCTCATGCAGATTCCAGAAGGATGAATAAAAAATGATGCTGCTTGCTGACCTTTGTCTCTCCTCACCCATTTTTTGCAATGAATCAGTGCAGCTGCGCAACACTTAAATGGGTCCCCCTCTCTTCCCGTGAGTGTCTGTGACTAAAGCCATGAATCCTCTCTTTGTGTTCCATCTGCAGAATTGCCCATTTCTTGCCCTCTCTCTTTTTATTTGGGAAGGGGGTTGAGGTTGGCTTCGGTTGCTAGTGGTGAGGGTGGAAGTTTGGGGGGGGGGACTTGTTGGACCGCATTCCTGTGCAGCTGTGGAGGCTGGTGGAGGTTGGGGCGGGGTGGGGGGGGGTTAGAGAGAGCAGGATCATCATTGCATTTGCAAGGCATCATGAATGGCCTATTGTTCGCCCCTGGGTCCGTATCTACACTGGCCCGAGTTACCTCAATTGTGACGGAGGGATGGAGAGTGAGAGAGAGATGGAGAGATAGAACTAGAAAACAAGATATCAAGAAAATGAGAGAACGAAAGAACGAGAGACAGAAGAGAAAAGAGAGATGGGGAGAGTGAGACCACTAGAGAGAGAGATGGGGAGAGATGGGTAGAGTGAGACTACTAGAGAGAGAGATGGGGAGAGATGGGTAGAGTGAGACCACTAGAGAGAGAGATGTGGAGAGTTGGGTAGAGTGAGACAACTAGAGAGAGATGGGGAGAGATGGGTAGAGTGAGACCACTAGAGAGAGAGATGGGGAGAGTGAGACAACTAGAGAGAGATGGGGAGAGATGGGTAGAGTGAGACAACTAGAGAGAGAGATGGGGAGAGATGGGTAGAGTGAGACCACTAGAGAGAGATGGGGAGAGATGGGTAGAGTGAGACAACTAGAGAGAGAGATGGGGAGAGATGGGTAGAGTGAGACCACTAGAGAGAGAGATGGGGAGAGATGGGTAGAGTGAGACCACTAGAGAGAGAGATGGGGAGAGATGGGTAGAGTAAGACCACTAGAGAGAGAGATGGGGAGAGATGGGTAGAGTGAGACCACTAGAGAGAGAGATGGGGAGAGATGGGTAGAGTGAGACAACTAGAGAGAGATGGGGAGAGATGGGGAGAAATGGGTAGAGTGAGACCTCTAGAGAGAGAGATGGGGAGAGATGGGTAGAGTGAGACAACTAGAGAGAGAGATGGGTAGAGTGAGACCACTAGAGAGAGAGATGGGGAGAGATGGGTAGAGTAAGACCACTAGAGAGAGAGATGGGGAGAGATGGGTAGAGTAAGACCACTAGAGAGAGATATGGGTAGAGTAAGACCACTAGAGAGAGAGATGGGGAGAGATGGGTAGAGTAAGACCACTAGAGAGAGAGATGGGGAGATATGGGTAGAGTAAGACCACTAGAGAGAGAGATGGGGAGAGATGGGTAGAGTAAGACCACTAGAGAGAGAGATGGGGAGAGATGGGTAGAGTAAGAACACTAGAGAGAGATATGGGTAGAGTAAGACCACTAGAGAGAGAGATGGGGAGAGATGGGTAGAGATGGGTAGAGTGAGACCATTAGTGGGACTGAGTCATTAGCAGGAGGTTGAGAATTATGTTATTAAAATAATGTGATGGTGGACAATGGCGTCTGTGACTGGCTGGCAGTGGCCCCTCAGTCATAGTGTCAGCACCAGGCTAGTCATGGGATTTTGTCACACAGACGTATAGGATGTTGACTATTTATTTAGCTCAGCCTTTCTTACAATGTATCTCTCAGTGTTGCTACATCTGAAATGATTAATAATCAAATATATCCCAATTACCAACAAGGAAGGAACTGGTCCTCATGTTTTGTCATAATATTGTAGTCTGAGCACTTAAAGCAGCAATCAGCAATTGAAATAATAACAAAGCGATCTCGCTTTCAGTAAAAAAGCTGAGGGATGGGGGCTGGAGAAATGTAACTGTTGGAGGCTGAGGGATGGGGCTGGAGAAATGTAACCGTTGGAGGCTGAGGGATGGGGCTGGAGAAATGTAACCGTTGGAGGCTGAGGGATGGGGCTGGAGAAATGTAACCGTTGGAGGCTGAGGGATGGGGCTGGAGAAATGTAACCGTTGGAGGCTGAGGGATGGGGCTGGAGAAATGTAACCGTTGGAGGCTGAGGGATGGGGCTGGAGAAATGTAACCGTTGGAGGCTGAGGGATGGGGCTGCAGAAATGTAACCGTTGGAGGCTGAGGGATGGGGCTGGAGAAATGTAACCGTTGGAGAATGAGGGATGGGGCTGGAGAAATGTAACTGTTGGAGGCTGAGGGATGGGGCTGGAGAAATGTAACCGTTGGAGGCTGAGGGATGGGGCTGGAGAAATGTAACCGTTGGAGGCTGAGGGATGGGGCTGGAGATTGTAACCGTTGGAGGCTGAGGGATGGGGCTGGAGAAATGTAACCGTTGGAGAATGAGGGATGGGGCTGGAGAAATGTAACCACTCTCAAATTCATAGACACTGGTATGGATGCAAGGACTGACCATCCTCAATATCAAAATTATAGTTTTAACCATGTTTTCAGGCACATTTCATTTGTTTACACACAAAACCTCATTCCGTCAGTACAGGATGCCTGGTTATTCTTTAAAAGTTCTTTCCTCACCATCTTATATAAGCATGCCCCTTTCAAAAATTATAGAACTAAGAACAGATATAGCCCTTGGTTCACTCCAGACCTGACTGCCCCTGACCAGCACAAAAACATCCTGTGGTGTACTGCATTAGCATCGAATAGCCCCCGCGATATGCAACTTTTCAGGGAAGTTAGGAACCAATACACACAGGCAGTTAGGAAAGCTAAGGCTAGCTTTTTCAAACAGAAATTTGCATCCTGCAGCACAAACTCCAAAAAGTTCTGGGACACTAAAGTCCATGGAGAATAAGAGCACCTCCTCCCAGTTGCCCACTGCACTGAGGCTAGGAAACACTTTCACAACTGATAAATCTCAGATAATCAAGAATTTCAATAAGCATTTTTCTACCGCTGGCCATGCTTTCCACCTGGCTACCCCTACCCTGATCAACAGCCCTCCACCCCCACAGCAACTTGCCCAAGCTTCCCCAATCCTCCTTCACCCAAATCTAGATAGCTGATGTTCTGAAAGAGCTGCAAAATCTGGACCCCTACAAACCAGCCGGGCTAGACAATCTGGACCCTCTCTTTCTAAAATTGTCCGCCGCAATTGTTGCAACCCCATATTACTAGCCTGTTCAACCTCTCTTTCATATCGTCTGAGATCCCCGAAGATTGGAAAGCTGCCGCGGTCATCCCCCTCTTCAAAGGGGGAGACATTCTAGACCCAAACTGTTACAGACCTATATCTATCCTACCCTGCCTTTCTAAAGTCTTCGAAAGGCAAGTTAACAAACAGATCACCGAACATTTCGAATCCCACCGTACCTTCTCCACTATGCAATCCGGTTTCCGAGCTGGTCATGGGTGCACCTCAGCCACGCTCAAGGTCCTAAACTATATCATAACCTCCATTGATAAAAGACAACACTGTGCAGCCAAGGCATTCGACTCTGTCAATCCCTACATTCTTATCGGCAGACTCAACAGCCTTGGTTTCTGAAATGACTGTCTCACCTGGTTCACCAACTACTTCTCAGATAGAGTTTAGTGTATCAAATCAGAGGGCCTGCTGTCCAGACCTCTGGCAGTCTCAATGGGGGTGCCACAGGGTTCAATTCTCGGTCCGACTCTTTTCTCTTTATACATCAATGATGTTGCTCTTGCTGCTGGTGATTCTCTGATCCACCTCTACACAGACGATACCATTCTGTATACTTCTGGCCCTTCTTTGGACACTGTGTTAACAAACCTCCAGACGAGCTTCAATGCCATACAAAACACCTTCCATGGCCTCCAACTGCTCTTGAATGCTAGTAAAACTAAATGCATGCTCTTCAACCGATAGCTGCCCGCACCTGCGCGTCCGTCTACCATCACTACTCTGGACGGCTCTGACTTAGAATATGTGGACAACTACAAATACCTAGGTGTCTGGTTAGACTGTAAACTCTCCTTCCAGACTCACATTAAACATCTCCAATCCAAAATGAAATCTAGAATTTGCTTCCTAGTTCGCAAACTAAGCATCCTTCACTCATGCTGCCAAACATACCCTCGTAAAACTGACTATCCTACCGATCCTTGACTTCGGCGATGTCATTTCAAATCAAATCAAATCAAATTTTATTTGTCACATACACATGGTTAGCAGATGTTAATGCGAGTGTAGCGAAATGCTTGTGCTTCTAGTTCCGACAATGCAGTGATAACCAACAAGTAATCTAACTAACAATTCTAAAACTACTGTCTTATACACAGTGTAAGGGGATAAAGAATATGTACATAAGGATATATGAGTGAGTGATGGTACAGAGCAGCATACAGTAGATGGTATCGAGTACAGTATATACATATGAGATGAGTATGTAGACAAAGTAAACAAAGTGGCATAGTTAAAGTGGCTAGTGATACATGTATTACATAAGGATGCAGTCGATGATGTAGAGTACAGTATATACGTATGCATATGAGATGAATAATGTAGGGTAAGTAACATTATATAAGGTAGCATTGTTTAAAGTGGCTAGTGATATATTTACATCATTTCCCATCAATTCCCATTATTAAAGTGGCTGGAGTTGGGTCAGTGTCAATGACAGTGTGTTGGCAGCAGCCACTCAATGGTGGCTGTTTAACAGTCTGATAGCCTTGAGATAGAAGCTGTTTTTCAGTCTCTCAGTCCCAGCTTTGATGCACCTGTACTGACCTCGCCTTCTGGATGATAGCAGGGTGAACAGGCAGTGGTTCGGGTGGTTGATGTCCTTGATGATCTTTATGGCCTTCCTGTAACATTGGGTGGTGTAGGTGTCCTGGAGGGCAGGTAGTTTGCCCCCGGTGATGCGTTGTGCAGACCTCACTACCCTCTGGAGAGCCTTACGGTTGAGGGCGGAGCAGTTGCCGTACCAGGCGGTGATACAGCCCGCCAGGATGCTCTCGATTGTGCATCTGTAGAAGTTCGTGAGTGCTTTTGGTGACAAGCCGAATTTCTTCAGCCTCCTGAGGTTGAAGAGGCGCTGCTGCGCCTTCTTCACGACGCTGTCAGTGTGAGTGGACCAATTCAGTTTGTCTGTGATGTGTATGCCGAGGAACTTAAAACTTGCTACCCTCTCCACTACTGTTCCATCGATGTGGATAGGGGTGTTCCCTCTGCTGTTTCCTGAAGTCCACAATCATCTCCTTAGTTTTGTTGACGTTGAGTGTGAGGTTATTTTCCTGACACCACACTCCGAGGGCCCTCACCTCCTCCCTGTAGGCCGTCTCGTCGTTGTTGGTAATCAAGCCTACCACTGTTGTGTCGTCCGCAAACTTGATGATTGAGTTGGAGGCGTGCGTGGCCACGCAGTCGTGGGTGAACAGGGAGTACAGGAGAGGGCTCAGAACGCACCCTTGTGGGGCCCCGTGTTGAGGATCAGCGGGAGGAGATGTTGTTGCCTACCCTCACCACCTGGGGGCGGCCCGTCAGGAAGTCCAGTACCCAGTTGCACAGGGCGGGGTCGAGACCCAGGGTCTCGAGCTTGATGACGAGCTTGGAGGGTACTATGGTGTTGAATGCCGAGCTGTAGTCGATGAACAGCATTCTCACATAGGTATTCCTCTTGTCCAGGTGGGTTAGGGCAGTGTGCAGTGTGGTTGAGATTGCATCGTCTGTGGACCTATTTGGGCGGTAAGCAAATTGGAGTGGGTCTAGGGTGTCAGGTAGGGTGGAGGTGATATGGTCCTTGACTAGTCTCTCAAAGCACTTCATGATGACGGAAGTGAGTGCTACGGGGCGGTAGTCGTTTAGCTCAGTTACCTTAGCTTTCTTGGGAACAGGAACAATGGTGGCCCTCTTGAAGCATGTGGGAACAGCAGACTGGTATAGGGATTGATTGAATATGTCCGTAAACACACCGGCCAGCTGGTCTGCGCATGCTCTGAGGGCGCGGCTGGGGCCTGCAGCCTTGCGAGGGTTAACACGTTTAAATGTCTTACTCACCTCGGCTGCAGTGAAGGAGAGACCGCATGTTTTCGTTGCAGGCCGTGTCAGTGGCACTGTATTGTCCTCAAAGCGGGCAAAAAAGTTATTTAGTCTGCCTGGGAGCAAGACATCCTGGTCCGTGACTGGGCTGGGTTTCTTCTTGTAGTCCGTGATTGACTGTAGACCCTGCCACATGCCTCTTGTGTCTGAGCCATTGAATTGAGATTCCACTTTGTCCCTGTACTGACGCTTAGCTTGTTTAATAGCCTTGCGGAGGGAATAGCTGCATTGTTTATATTCGGACATGTTACCAGACACCTTGCCCTGATTAAAAGCAGTGGTTCGCGCTTTCAGTTTCACGCGAATGCTGCCATCAATCCACGGTTTCTGGTTTGGGAATGTTTTTATCGTTGCTATGGGAACGACATCTTCGACGCACGCACGTTCTAATGAACTCGCACACCGAATCAGCGTATTCGTCAATATTTTCATCTGACGCAATACGAAACATGTCCCAGTCCACGTGATGGAAGCAGTCTTGGAGTGTGGAGTCAGCTTGGTCTGACCAGCGTTGGACAGACCTCAGCGTGGGAGCCTCTTGTTTAAGTTTCTGCCTGTAGGCAGGGATCAACAAAATGGAGTCGTGGTCAGCTTTTCCGAAAGGGGGGCGGGGCAGGGCCTTATATGCGTCGCGGAAGTTAGAGTAACAATGATCCAAGGTTTTACCACCCCTGGTTGCGCAATCGATATGCTGATAAAATTTAGGAGTCTTGTTTTCAGATTAGCTTTGTTAAAATCCCCAGCTACAATGAATGCAGCCTCCGGATAAATGGTTTCCAGTTTGCAAAGAGTTAAATAAAGTTCGTTCAGAGCCATCGATGTGTCTGCTTGGGGGGGATATATACGGCTGTGATTATAATCGAAGAGAATTCTCTTGGAAGATAATGCGGTCTACATTTGATTGTGAGGAATTCTAAATCAGGTGAACAGAAGGATTTGAGTTCCTGTATGTTTCCTTCATCACACCATGTCTTGTTAGTCATGAGGCATACGCCCCCGCCACTCTTCTTACCAGAAAGATGTTTGTTTCTGTCCGCGCGATGCGTGGAGAAACCCGTTGGCTGCACCGCATCGGATAGCGTCTTCCCAGTAAGCCATGTTTCCGTGAAGCAGAGAACATTGCAGTCTCTGATGTCCCTCTGGAATGCTACCCTTGCTCGGATTTCATCAACCTTGTTGTCAAGAGACTGGACATTGGCAAGAAGAATGCTGGGGAGTGGTGCGCGATGTGCCCTTGTCCGGAGTCTGACCAGAAGACCGCTACGTTTCCCTCTTTTTCGGAGTCGTTTTCTTGGGTCGCTGCATGCGATCCATTCCGTTGTCCTGTTTGTAAGGCAGAACACAGGATCCGCGTCGCGGAAAACATATTCTTGGTCGTACTGATGGTGAGTTGACGCTGATCTTATATTCATTTACAATATAGCCTCCAACACTCTCAATCTAGCAAATTGGATGCAGTCTATCACAGTGCCAACCATTTTGTCACCAAAGCCCCATATACTACCCACTACTGCGACCTGTATGCTCTCGTTGGCTGGCCCTCGCTTCATATTTGTCACCAAACCCACTGGCTGCAGGTTATCTATAAGTCTTTGCTAGGTGAAGCCCCGCCTTATCTCAGCTCACTGGTCACCATAGCAGCACCCACCCGTAGCACGCGCTCCAGCAGGTATATTTCACTGGTCACCCCCAAAGCCAACTCTTCCTTTGGCCGCCGTTCCTTCCAATTCTCTGCTGCCAGCGACTGGAACAAATTGCAAAAATCACTGAAGCTGGAGTATAATATCTCCCTCACTAAACTTTAAGCATCAGCTGTCAGAGCAGCTTACTCATCATTGCACCTGTACACAACCCATCTGTAAATAACCCACCCAACTACCTCATCCCCATATTGTTATTTTGTTGTTGTTGCTCCTTTGCACCCCAGTATCTCAACATGCACATTCATCTTCTGCACATGTATCACTCCAGTGTTTAATTGCTAAATTGTCATTATTTCGCCACTATGGCCTATTAATTGCCTTAGCTCCCTAATCTTACTACATTTGCACACACTGTATATAGATTTTTGTATTGTGTTATTGACTGTACATCCCATGTGTAACTCTGTGTTGTTTGTGTCGCGCTGCTTTGCTTTATCTTGGCCAGGTCGCAGTTGTAAATGAGAACTTCTTCTCAACTGGCCTACCTGGTTAAATAAAGGTGAAATAAGCTTATATTTTGGGTTCTGATGGAGTACGACAGTTGAACTAAGTTCCTGAGGCATTTCTAAGTTATATTCTCCACGAATCAATGGGTACATATCCTTAATTTATGTCCAAAAATGGACGAACAACTGCAGATTGCCCCTTTTGTCATAATGTCACCATAGATAAAGAAACCAATGTTTTTCTATCTGTCCCTAATCAAATACACAATGAATAGATAAGTCAAATATTTCTGACAAATGTGAAGATTTTTCTCAAATAGAAAAATGAATTACATATTAAGTAAACTACACTATATGTACAAAAGTATGTGGACACCCCTTCAAATTAGTGGATTCGACTATTGCTGACAGGTGTATAAAATCGAGCACACAGCCATGCAATCTCCATAGACTCCATAGAAGATTTGGCCGTAGAATGGCCTTACTGTAGAGTTCAGTGATGATGCCACCTTTCCAACAAGTCCGTTTGTCATATTTCTGACCTGCTAGAGCTGCCCTGGTCAACTGTAAGTGCTGTTATTGTGAAGTGGAAATGTCTAGGAGCAACAACGGCTCAGCCGTGAGGTGGTAGGCCACACAAGCTCACAGAACGGCACCACCGAGAGGTGAAGCGTGTAGCGCGTAAAAATCGTCTGTCCTCTGTTGCAACACTCACTACCAAGTTCCAATCTGCCTCTGGAAGCAATGTCAGCACAATAACTATTCGTCGGGAGCTTCATGAAATATGTTTCCATGGTCGAGCAGCCGCACACAAGCCTAAGAGCACCATGTGCAATGCCAAACGTTGGCTGGAGTGGTGTAAAGTTTGCCGCCATTGGGTTCTTGACTCGTGGAAACGCGTTCTCTGGAGTGAGGAATCACGCTTCACCATCTGGCAGTCCGACGGACAAATCAGGGTTTTGGCGGATGCTACGAGAACGCTACCTGCCCCAATATGTAGTGCCAACTGTAAAGTTTGGTGGAGGTGGAATAATGGTCCAGTGGCTGAATGGAAGCAAGACTCCGCAGCAATGTTCCAACATCTAGTGGATTCTGTTACGGCAGCAAACGGGGGACCAACCCCATATTAATGCCCATGATTTTGGAATGAGATGTTCGACGAGCAGGTGTCCACATACTTTTGGTCAGTCATGCAGTGTATAATAAGGGTAACCCCAGGTTACTATCCCAGCCTCCCATAATAATAACCTCTGAGGTCTCCCTCAATCAGCAGTGATCCAATTAACCAATTAGGGCTTATAGTAGTGGTGGTATGAGAGGTTGCAGACAGCACCACTTTCAGCCCCAGGCCTCCCTCTACCTTCCCCCCTCTCATTCAGACAGTGCTGAGTTCGGGTGTCATGGGGTTTTGGGTGGAGGGGGGCATCATTAGACCGATAACCACCTGTATGGTTGCCCAGGACTGCTGTGGATTCCTGTGTTATTGAGCAAAGGAGTTCAACGCATACGTAGTTATGTTGTCTATATAGATCATGGTCAGTAGACTTGCTTGTGAGAGCCAAAACGGCTCATAGGAGCAGGAGCTGATCTTCTGTTTCTGTAGCGTGAGGCAGCTTGATGTGCCATTACCCCCCCTGGACAGGACGCTGGTCTATCGCAGGGCCTTACCCCTAATCCATCTCCTTAATGCTGAGTGGCAAGCAGAGACGTATCGGGTCCCATTTTTTACAGCCTTTGGTATGACTCGGCCGGTGATCGAACTCCCAACCTTGCAGTCTCAGGGCAGACGTTCTAACCACAAGGTGTTGGTGCAGATGCACTTTTTCTGTAACATTTAATTCAACCAGGAAGTCCTATTGAGTTCAGAAGACCTCCTTCCCAAGAGAGACCTGGCTGTGTAGCTATGGGTACAGAGGGAAAGAGCTTCATCCAGCAGACTACTCACTTGCAAAACATAGTTTACTTCTCAGGGAAATGTCTTTCTGATGCTGATCAGAAGGGTAAAAGGAAGATGCATGGGAAAATCAATGGGAAATTGGCCTGAGGAGGAGAGAGGAGAGAAGAGACTAGTCACTTTCCAATCATGAGTTTTTCTCAGAACATTTAATTAAGCTGAGCGAACAGCAGAGGGCCTGAGGGCCTGAGGCAGCCACTGAGATGCCCGAATGAAAGACTCTGTTGTTGGCGGAGAGGAGGAAGACATGAAAGGGGGAAGAAAGAGAGGAAAGGAAAAAGAAATAGGGAGATTTTCAGTATTCTTCATATGTGGTGTCAATGTTTTTCTCAGAAAACATAAACAGTCTTGTATATTCACGCACCGAGACAATAACGGATGATCTGCATGTGGTTACAGCAGCACGCATTGATACATGTGATATCCACAGGTGTTCCTCACAGGCTAGACACCTCACCTGTTCTCAGAGCCTCAAATAGACAAACAGACAGATAGACGGACGGACGGACGGACGGACAGGCAGACAGACAGAAACAAAAGCACATACACACACACACACACACACACACACACACACACACACACACACACACACACACACACACACACACACACACACACACACACACACACACACACACACACTTACCCCCACCCCCCCACACACACAGCCTGTGGTGGTTCTCAGTGGTGTAGCCAGCGTGGGCAGCTCAGTATAACACAATGCCTCTCTGTCCTCCAACGAATGGTTCACAGCTCCACAACACACAACTTGTCATTATGGGCCCCAGGACCCCCAACTCTCCACCACTTAGTCCCCAATTCTGTCTCCTACTGAGCACACACACTAGCCCCTATTCCCTAACACTAGCCCCACTGCCCCACACAGCCCCACACAGCCCCGCACAACCTCAGGGCAGAAACCAACAGCAGCAGAGGAGGTCTACAAAGCATTAAAGCAGCCCCCTGCCAGACAGCCCAGATCCTAGATCCTCTAGTCAGCCATTATGACTGACGAAGTCTGGAGAAAGGTCACCAAAGGTCACCCAGCTGGTCGTTTTTATGGATGTTGATGACAAGGGGGTGTGACACAGTGGCTAATTAACCGACATCAGTAGAGAGGGAGGGAGGGAGGGAGGGAGGGAGGACAGAGAGATAGTGTATGAGATGGGGAAACGGCTCGTTTGAACTGACAGTAGTAGAGGAAGGAGAGAATGATGGAAGGATGAGAAGGAGAGAGAGATAGCGATGGGGAAGTGGCCTGTTAGAGCAGGAGAACACATTTAATACAATTAAAGATGGGAATGATTTGATTACAGGAGAGGAAGATGTTGGGGAGACATATGACATTACTGGAGTTTCCCCTGTCGGAGCTCCGCAACACCGACTGCTGAAGACGTGTAGAAGAATTGTTTGTTTTTGCTCTGGAAAATAGAGTTTAAAAAGTTATAGCTTTTGCTTATAGTTACCTCAACACATCAAGAGATTAAATGAAGAGTTTATTCCCAAAACATTATGTACACGAAATTTCACATTTGTGTTTTTTAACCAGTGATTGCTTTTGGGTTTGATGTGTGTGTCTTCAAAATGCTATACTGTAAATCCATTGTTTAGCTTGAATGTTCATATCCTGTATATTTGACTGTGATATGTGGTTGTCTCACCGAGCTATCTTATAATGAATGCACTTACTGTAAGTCGCTCTGGATAAGAGCATCTGCTAAATGACTCAAATGTCAAATATTTTACATACAGATCTCCTATTACTGTATTGCATTTTTATTTTTTTTTATTTTATTTCATAAATGTATCATTTGTACAGTTCTCTATAAAAAATGTAGTTATTTGTTACATTTGACTGTGTAAAACCTAGCAGTACTACTTATTCCTCTGAGAATGAGGCGGCTATGTAGCATTTTGTCTCTCTGAAACGAAACCATCAAGTGATAGATTTTAAACAAATACATGTCTGTCATTGAACAACCCCATGACATGATTAGACAGTGAAAAAACACACCAATCTCTTTCATAACACCTTTAAACAATAAAAGCTGATTTACTAACATTTCTGAAAAGGGATATTGTTTTGGAATTAAATTCTTCATATACAAAACATAAAGGGTTCCGGTGAGCCTTAGCACTTCAGAAAATAAAGGGTTCCGGTGAGCCTTAGCACTTCAGAAAATAAAGGGTTCCGGTGAGCCTTAGCACTTCAGAAAATAAAGGGTTCCGGTGAGCCTTAGCACTTCAGAAAATAAAGGTTTTGTGACTAGTTGTCTTTAAAAAAAATGTTATGGTTGACTGATAATTTACCACATGAGGGAGCTGGTATACCATACTCTCTCTTCCGTTGGTCTGTTGTGGTGGAGCAGTCTTTACTGCCCCCTAGTGGTGAACTGGGTAGGTACAGTAAACGACTTGTGTTAGCAAGCTGTTCCTCCTCTCCTCTCCTCTATTTCTCTCTCCTCTCTCTCTATCTCTCCCTCCCCACTGCCCCTCGGCCTAGTATGTCCTTCTCCAGTCTGTATCTATTTCTATCTAACCCTCTCTCCCTCACTTTCTGGGACATTTTAAAAAACAACCTGCCAAGTAAAAACTCTCTGTACTGAGCTATTTGAGTACGACACAGATTTGGGGTAATACCCCAGTTTTGGTTTAGAAAGAGAGAATGGTAAGAAAGACAGGTGTGTGTATGGGATTACCTCTGAGTCACTGAGCTAGAGAACAACAACCCACTGCCTTCACATCACACACACACACACACTTCCCCAAACCAGGCCAACCAATGAGCAATCAGAAACAGGTGGACATCAACATGGGGTCAGTTTGACCTTTGACCTTTGGGACTGATGGGAAAATATTGTGTGAGAACAGAGCAGAGTGTGTCAACCAGAACAGCTACTGCTGCTTGTTTATTACTATTATTACTAGACATTTATTAATTCATACAAAACAGCAATTAAAATATATATATTTATTTTTAGATATTCCTTTTGATAAAATACAGAATAAAGTGTTCGTTATTCTTTATCTGCACAATACATGTTATTTCCAACTCAGTTTCTGTTCAGATTCATTGTTTTTCCATTTATTTTTCAGTCATAAAATATTTTCTAATTTTGGAATACATAGTTTATGTATCAAACATTAACAGTAATATACCTTAAGCAGGAAGACAAAATTACCATGGTTTCTAATAGGTCTGTGATGTTACCAGTATCGCAATATTCATTGAAACACAAAGCAGACCAAACTCTTTGGTTCTTAAAATATGTATGTAAATTAGTGGGTGCCATAGCTTGGAAAATAAATAAATGTGACTCTGAATGACAACATAATGATGTTTGTTTCCAACATTACGGATGTTTTCCTGAAGAAGTTAAATCCACGTCATGCTTTGTTTCCTTGACACAATATTAACGAGTATCGTGATATTGGTATCATCCCGGCCCTAGTTTCTAAGCATGAAAAATCATTTATTTACAAACAGAAAATACTTTTTAATACCACATCAACTTAATTTGTGGTTTTGAAAGTATTAATGGCTCATGACAGCTATCTGTAAATGAAAAAAAAACTGTAACAAGATTTGGTTGAATGGAACCAAAAGTCACTTCACAAAGAATATTATTCCAGAGGATATATACAACTGAATATTGAATACAATAAGAATGCATTTAAGTCTTACGCTATAAAATGCTAATTTAGACTCATGTACTTGAACACAACTATGTTTAAAAACAAAAAGAAACTCAAGAGAATAATAAGGTCATTCAACCTTCCTTCTTCGCTGTGCTGCAGAATTCTTTCCTTCTCTCTGTGAGGACTTTGGTTGGATACACAAAAAAGCAGAGGAACTGTACCAAGGGCACATAGTTCATTCGGGACACTAGACACGAGAGTCTTCTATGACTGATTCACACTACAGGGCCGACCCAAACCACAATGTGCTGGCTTCAGGGCTGTAGCCAGGGTCTGACTGTTAGTGAGGACATTTTACTGCATTTCTATACAATTAAAAATAACTCTAAAATGCTATTTGGAGAAGAGCAAAAAAAAGAAGACCTATTATCACTATGGTTTCTGAAGCTTCATTCACCTCAGTCGATCTACAAACGCATCGCCTAGCTACACAATTAGCTCAGCACCAGGATTAAAAACTATAATTTAGGTACTGAGGGAATCTGTTAACAGAAAGTATTTTATTAACAAATGGTAAAGCATTAAACAAAAAGCTTTGAAATGTTCATGCAATTCTACACATTTTGACGTGACTTATGGTTAATATGATGTCTGAGTGAGAGTGACTAACAAAATCAATGGAGGAACCCTGGAGGTCAGGTGCCCTGGGCCCTATGTTCCCAGTCAGTCATTTGGTCATGATTACTACAAGTTCAGTCTAGACTAACTAGACTAATTCACCTATTTTTTTATTAGATTTTTAATGACATGGGCTAATTGAGTGACTGTCAGTGAGTGACAGAGAAAAACTGGGGCAGCCAAGTTTCAAAATCGCACCTTGTGTATTCTACTATTCTAACTCTCAACAGTAAGTTGAGACCCCGAATGAGTTCCCCAAAAATACATTTTTTAAATTTTTTAAAAATAATTTTAAAAAATTAACTAGGTCTGGACCTCAGTGTCCTCATATGTAGCTACGGCCCTGGCTGGCTTGGACATTTTCCTCTCACAATATCCTTTCTAGCACAGTTCCAGCAACTACAGTGGATGCGTAACCAGGCCAGCGCAGGATTGTCTTGTCTCAGTTTGACTCGATAGTGTGAATCAGTCACTACACTCCTGATTCCCTCCTGAAGCCCAGCGCATCAAGAGCTATAGCCGGCTGCAGCCTGTCAATCTGATTGTCCATGTCCAGCACACACAGCATGTTCATGTCCACCGCTACCTGGTCCTGAAATCTCTCCTGGAAGATGTCTAGTTGTACGTCCCTCTCCTCCCCCTCCCCGTCGTCCCTCCCCCCCAGCATCACACCCATCTCGCCTACCTCTTCCCCCTCCTCCTCCCCGCAGCACAGGGCCACCTCGTTCTCGTAGCAGAAGGCGCTGGGGGAGTGTGGAGGCAAGAGGTGGAGGCCGGAGGACTTGGGACCGAGAGGGGACAGTGACCGGGTAGAACTAGAGCCGGAGGCAGACGAGGGGGAGTGGGATCGGCCCGTCATCTCCCGGAGCTCCCTGGCACTGCAGTGTGGAGTAGCTGGCACCTCGTAGGTCTTGTGGAAGCGGGAGTAGTCTACCTGGTAGCGGTGCTCCTTCTCGAAGACCACAGGCTCGAAGCGGTGGCCCCACAGGATCTCCCTGGCCAGGTAGGAGGAGCGGGCCTGGGTGGTCATGGCCGTGGCCTCCACCATCCCCTCCAGTATCACCACGATCTCAAAGTCCTCTGTCGTCAGGTCGGCGCTGCTCATGCAGTACAGCGGGCTGTTCTCGTTTATCTCGTGGACCACAACCAGTGGAGACACCAGGAAGAGGCGGTCCAGGCCCTCGTCGTAGCCCACGTCGATGTCCGTCTGCTCCATGGGGAGGTACTCGCCTTCGGCGGTGACGTGCGGCCGGATGAGCTGCGCCCGGACGTGAGCCTCCACGATGTGGCTTTTCCTCATGTTCCCCAGGCGAAACATCAGGCACAGCTTCCCGTCCCGCATGGAGATTACCGCGTGGTGCGAGAACAGCAAGGTCTGCGCCCGCTTCTTAGGTCGAACCATTTTGGCCATGATGGTTCCGATCATGAAGGAGTCGATGATACAGCCCACAATGGACTGGACCACCACCGTAGCCACCGCCGCCGGACACTCCTCGGTGACGCAGCGGAACCCATACCCAATGGTGGTCTGGGTCTCTATGGAGAAGAGAAACGCCCCCACGAAGCCTTGGACGTGTAGGATGCAGGGTTTCCACTCCACCCCTCCTCCCTCCAAGCCGGCCAGAGGCCCCTCTCCCAGGCCGGGTCGAAGGTCGAAGTCCCCATGGGCCAGGGCCACTCCCCAGAAGACCACCCCGAAGAGGAACCAGGAGAGCAGGAAGGTAGAGGTGAAGAGGAGCAGCATGTAACGCCAGCGGATGTCCACGCAGGTGGTAAATATGTCGGCCAGATAATGTTTTGTCTTGTCTTCCATGTTGTGGAAAACCACGTTGCACTGGCCGTTCTTCTTCACGAAGCGGCTCCGGACATGGTTGGGCCCCGTCGTGGAGATCTGGCGGCCGTTGTGGACAGACTCTGTTGCTCGCAGGGCTAGCGAGCTGCCGCCTCCTCCTCCTTCTGACCCTCCTCCTCCTCCACCACCACCACCTCCTCCGCCCCCCATACCCCTCCCAGTCATATTGTGGTGCATCAGGGGACCATGGCCATTGTGGAGGCCCAGGGTGGAGATCTTGAAGTGGTCTTCATCGGTGGCTACGATGCTGTATCTGATGTGAAACAAAAACCCAAACAAAACACATGAGTTTAGAGAGAAGGGTGAAGGAGACATGGCAGGTTTAAGAGTTAAAGGCCCAGTGCAGTCAAAAACATGATTTCCCTGTGTTTTACAGTCCAAGAATAGACAACAAGGACAGGCATTTAGAGGCAGGAAAAGGGGGAGAAAAGGAGCTGATTGTCCTATTCCCCGGTCCTACCTGTTGACTCGCACCGCTCCCATGGCACCAGTGATCATCAGGCTGTGTCTGTGTGGGCAGTAATCAGGGCCGCGGTGGCCAGTGCCAACCATTAAAAGAGACCAGCTTGGTAGGAGGCTGTGGGCAGAGGGGCAGGAGGACAAGAGCCTCAGGTCTAAGGACCCCTTGGAGATATCAGCGTTGCCTCCTTCTGATGCATTTCCTGGAATGACAGCAAATCAGAGAACAGTATGAATTTTTAAGGTCATTCAGAATCACAGCACCCAATGCACAGTATTCCTACATCTACACATGTCATGCTGGAGGAGGGTGGGATCGTCAACTCTCTTCATGCGTGAAGAAAAACAGACAAATATTCATCATGATGGTTATAGATTGAGTCCCTCGTAGCCGGTCGCCCGAGGCCCCTTCATGTCAGCATGGGGTGGAACACACTAACAGACATAGGAGGGGCCAAAGGTCTGAAAGAGAGGGGAATCTGTGCTGAACTCCTGTTAAGGGAACAATTGATTGGGTGTTTGGCTTGATGACAGGGTTAGAGGCCGGGTGACGTAGTGGGTTAGAGCTAGTACCCATTATGTGATCGCTAGACTATCAGGGTGACCAAGGGAAAGCGTTGCATAACAGCCGTAACAGGTTTGTAGCTGCACGCTATAGAACAGCAGCACTGGATGGTTTGAAGTGAGGTGTGGAGTTAGCTATGTGTAGAAAAATACATGTCCAACAACTAGCTATGTGTAGAAAAATACATGTCCAACAACTAGCTATGTGTAGAAAAATACATGTCCAACAACTAGCTATGTGTAGAAAAATACATGTCCAACAACTAGCTATGTGTAGAAAAATACATGTCCAACAACTAGCTATGTGTAGAAAAATACATGTCCAACAACTAGCTATGTGTAGAAAAATACATGTCCAACAACTAGCTAGAAAAATACATGTCCAAGAGCAAGTGCACAGGCGCTGTGACATCACACTGGGTCAATGAAACACACACACATAAACACATACACACACACATAAACACATACACACACACACACACACATACACACACAGTCCACAGACTGACAGGATATAGCAGGGTTGTTTTTTACCTTTGCGTGACAGTCTATGTCAATTTTCTTCCCTCCCAAATACACACACACACACACACACACACACACACACACACACACACACACACACACACACACACACACACACACACACACACACACGCAGCAGATGGACAGATGTTGTTCCTGCCATGTGCTTATTGGCCGGATTGAGGATCCAGGATCCTTCCCAACTTAAATCCTCAGTAAGAGGCTGGGATAGATTACGTCAGCATTGTTACATATCAACCACTGTAGCAGCTGGACCAAAGGGGCTGAGAAAGGAAGAAGAAAGAAAAGAGAGAGAGAGAGAGAGAGAGAGAGAGAGAGAGAGAGGAGAGAGAGAGAGAGAGAGAGACACAGCGGCAGAATACCTGACCACTGACATGACTGACCCAAAATTAAGGAAAGCTTTGACTATGTAACAGACTCAGTGAGCATAGCCTTGCTATTGAGGAGGCTGGGAGTTTGAGGCAGACATGGCTCTCAAGAGAAGACAGGCTAATGCACACTGCCCACAAAATGAGGTGGAAACTGAGCTGCACTTTAACCTCCTGCCCAATGTATGACCATATTAGAGCCAGATTACACAGATCCACAAAGAATTGAAAACAAATCCAATTTTGAAAAACTCCCATATCTACTGGGTGAAATTCCACAGTGTGCCATCACAGCAGCAGGATTTGTGACCTGTTGCCACGAGAAAAGGGCAACCAGTGAAGAACACACACCATTGTAAATACAACCCATATTTATGCTTATTTATTTTATCTTGTGTCCTTTAACCATTTGTACATTGTTAAAACACTGTATATATAATATGACATTTGTAATGTCAAACTTCTGTATGTGTAATGTTTACTGTTAATTTTTATTGCTTATTTCACATTTATATATTATCTACCTCACTTGCTTTGGCAATGTTAACACATGTTTCATGCCAATAAAGCCCCTTGAATTGTTAAAGAAAGAAAATATATTTTATATTTGAGATTCTTCAAAGTAGCCATCCTTTGCCTTGAGAGAGAGAGAGAGAGAGAGAGAGACAACCAGCTTCACCTGGAATTCTTTTCCAAGAGAGAGAAGGAGAGAGAGATATATCCAGGGGCCTGACATGACATTATTGACAACACACCAGTTCCACTGTGTCTTAAGGAGTGTTTAGTGTACACAGTGTTAACCAGGGTCACACGTATCTGTATCACTGCAGAATTCTGTGGTAGCCAAACTAAATAAATCAGACATGGTCTTTCCATACCACTTCCCGAGGATCCTGGGAGTTTGATTGGACAAGAATGTGTATCTGAGTTAGGTTGGAGGAGAAGAATCATGCATATGAATGGAAGACTGTGACAGCTTGAGTTTCTCAGTTTGAGAGTCTATGGGATAATGCCAGATCATAACGAATCCATGTGCCACAGACTGAGGAAACAGTAGTCTTTTCTAGTCAACCTGATTCCCATTGAGACGTGAAACTCAGAATGTAGCCATACTGTTAATTAACCACACCAGCATCTTCAACATCGGAGGCTTCCAAGACATATAGATGTACTACAGATCTGGAACATTTTGTAGAATGTACATACCAGTCAAAAGTTTGACACACCTACTCATTCAAGGTTATTTCTTTATTTGTACTATTTTCTACATTGTTGAATAATAGTGAAGACATAAACTATGAAATAACACATATGGAATCATGTAGTAACCAAAAAGTGTTAAACAAATCAAAATATATTTTATATTTGAGATTCTTCAAAGTAGCCACCCTTTGCCTTGATGACAGCTTTGCCCACATGGCATTCTCTCAACCAGATTCACCTGGAATACTTTTCCAATAGTCTTGAAGGAGTTCCCACATATGCTGAGCACTTGTTGGCTGCTTTTCCTTCACTCTGTGGTCCACCTCATCCCAAACCATCTCAATTGGGTTGAGGTCAAACACATTGTGGAGGCCAGGTCACCTGATGCAGCACTCCATCACTCCATCACATGTCTTTGTTTTACACAACCTGGATGTGTGTTGGGTCCTTGTCCTGTTGAAAAACAAATGATTGTCCCACTAAGCGCAAACCAGATGGGATGGAGTATCACTGCAGAATTCTGTGGTAGCCATGCTGGTTAAGTGTGCCTTGAATTTAAATAAATCTTTGACAGTGTTACCAGCAAAGCACCATCACATCATCACACCTCCTCCTCCGTACTTCACGGTGGGTTGTTTTGCGGAACCACACATGCGGAGATCATCCACTCACCTACTATGTGTCTCTCATCGGACTAAAAGACAGATTTCCACCGGTCTAATGTCCATTGCTCGTGTTTCTTGGCCCAAGCAAGTCTCTTTTTCTTATTGGTGTCCTTTAGTAGTGGTTTCTTTGCAGAATCTCAAATATAAAACCATTTTGAAACACTTTTTGGTTACTAAATGATTCCATATGTGTTAATTCATAGTTTTGATGTCTTCACTATTATTCTACAATGTGAAAATAGTACAAAACAATTAAGAAAAACCTTGAATTAGTAGGTGTGTCCAAACTTTTGACTGGTACTGTATATAGAGGGTAGGAAGAAAATGGCACCCTTTTCTCTACATAGTGCACTACTTTTGACCACATGTCATATGGCTCTGGTCAAAAGAAGTGCACTATATAGGGAATAGGGTGTCACTTAGGACGCAGGCAGAGACAGTCAGGAACCACTAGTCCCTGAGGGAGAGCAGGAGTAATTAAATGTTGATGATAGTTATTAGCCGTTTCCATAGGAACCTCTTTCCCCTCCTCGACGCTCTGATTTGCCGTGTGGAGCGGGGATGATTTAGCACGAGGCACCGCCGCCAAGGTGAAGCCAGAGGGTAGAGACACCAGAGGTGTAAGTGCTCTCCTGAGTGACTGAGTCACATACAGGACTGATTCACTTTAATGTGGGTAAAACTGAATCACACAGAACAGAGACAAACACCCAGATATTTCAGCGCATTTACATTTTGGAAGGTGTTTATCCAGAGTGATTTACAGTAGTGAATACATACATTTACATACTGGTCCCCCGTGGGAATAGAACCCACAGCGTCACAAGCGCCATGCTCTACCAACTGAGCACCCCGACCATAACCTACTCCACACCATAACCTACTCCACAACAGAACTCCACACAACACAATCCATTTAGGGCCTGAAATTGTCAATATATATATACAGCTCAGATATGCCTTGAATCCGGAAACACTTAATCCCAGGGGAAATTAATATGAATGGATGAAAGTTTGTGTGTGTGTGTGTGTGAGCGTGTGTGTGTGTGTGTGTGTGTGTGTGTGTGTGTGTGTGTGTGTGTGTGTGTGCGTGGGTGCGTGTGTACGCAGGTGCATGTATGTTGGCGTTTGCATGTGCGTGTGTCGTAATCTCCTAATCCCAACTGTGATATGAAAGGTGGATGCAGTCAAGCGACCTGGTTTAAATGTTCCTTCTTTAATCTGAGACTGACATTAAAAGGAGAGAAAGAAAGGAAAAAGAAAGTGAAGAGTTTAGGTGACAGCACAGGGCGGGGCATCCGCTTGTCAGGAAAGAACAGGGAGTATAGAGATTATGACATCAGAGGATGGGGTGTTACTTTTGATCCGGTTTAGCGGTGATTGGTGGCGTTGTGGCGTCGTCATCACTGAATAAAGCATTGTTATACATGGTTATGGCAGACGTTATTGTAGGTAAGTAATAGGAAGGGGGGAAAGTTATGTCCGTCTTTTTGAATGGCTTTGATGGGAGCTTTGAACACAGTATCTCGCTCAAATATGCACGATCTGCACGTCTATCACGAATGCACATTATTGTGTAAAAAAAACATGTCCTTCTCATATCTATGAAAAAAATATGGGATGACGAGATATCCCATTCTTTGAATAGCCAATGATAAACTAAAATTAGACTTTTTTTTATAACACAGTGCAGGGTAGGCCTACGCATTTACTAAACTGTATCAAAGTTGATGCTAACGTGTAGAGCTGTCCAGTGCTGAAATCTATTCCCGCGCATATAGGAAATAAGAATGTCTGAATATAGGAATTATGTGTCCATATCTGATCTAATTTCGAGTCTTGCAAATCAAACCTCTCAGGATATCCAAACTGGCATGCCACATCGCCTACGGCCTAGTCAATCAAATATGTCACACAATTAGGATTTGCCTGCGCATCATTTACAGTTGATTGACATTATAGGCCAGAACAAGGCGTTACGTTAGCGGATTCATTGATCATTTTACAGTGTTTTTCTGAAAGACGGTGAACAGCAGAAAACAACAGGTTTTACTGGGCTCTACAAGGCGAGGAGTTCATGTCGTGACATAATACTGGTGAAAACAGACAAGATTACTCTGCAGTTTATTTCGGGGCCTTAACTAGTGTATGAAGTGAGCTTCGTCGAAACGCTGCATGTTAAGAACAACAAAGACTCGTCGACTAGCCAACCTAAAAACCAACCAATCTAAAAGAAAAACAAGTCAAGTTCATGACAACTTCTCCTGTCAATGGAAAAGTGTTTTCGCCAATGAAAAAACTGTCAACGATTAGAATAAATACTCACCTTTTGAATGGCAATGTTGTTAGCTACTTGAAAAACAACGTTGACATCCTTTCCAAAATACAAAATAAAACACATCCTTAATGTTCTGTCCTCTCTCTACGAATTCCTTGTTGCAGCACGTTTCATTGTCTCACAACGTTCATTTTGAAACTTTTTGTCTTTGAATCCTAATGTTCTTCCAATGTTCTGTTTTATTGCTTCCTTGCATCCCACTCAACTGCTCGCATTCGCTCTCTCTGTTGGACTCGCACTTGACTCAATAAGCGCTCGAACCCTGTGTATGTGAGGTGCGCACGGCACATCTCTCTGTCCCTAGCTAGATGTGGGTGGGAGAGAGAGAGGGCGGGCGGGAGGGATGGAGCGCTTGTCACTTTGATTATGTCCCCGTTTACGTGGAGTTGTGTTCCTGAGAGTGTAGGTGTGCTTCCCTATTATTTTCCGCCCGCGCCACAGATTTTTATTAGACTGGCCTCCGGAGAAGAAAACAGGTTGCTATGCATTGCTCGGAATTTCAGTGAATTTGGATCAGTGTTCGGCGAGTTTGAAGCTGCATTATTGAAATGTGAATAGATTTATAGATTTAGGCCTAATAAAAAAGTTAATGACAGAAAGGTGGTTGATTAAATATTCCTTTTGTTGACAACTACAGACATCCTGTAATGTTAGAGTCGCATTTTACAAATGTAGATTCTTCATTTGATCACTCTTTTTTTTTGTGGCTGAGAATTTTCTTGCACGGCAGGAAATCCAGACGAGCTTCGTGATTTACATAAATCCACCGAACACCCACACTAACACACTGTTCTATTACAGTTTTTTCTCGGTCGCTTTGGTGCATTTCTTAGATCAAAAGTGCAATTCTTGATACTACTTGTACAAATTCCAAATCATCTAGTCACTTGTGCACATCATTAAAGCCATTTATTATTCCTTTGAACAAATTGCAATTGATCATGTACACGTGTCAGCTTTTTTCCACATTATCAATTGCTCATGTCATGTTGATCAAAATATAGTAATGTTTCTCTGTTGAAAGTCTTACCCCTCAAAACATCTAGGCATTAGTTCCTTGCATAAGCATTACATGCAAAATTGTTGAACTATTTGTCATAAACTGTCAAGCATAGTTTTACACATTTCTATTAGACCTTTTGTACAAAAACGTGAATTGATGAATCGTGCAGGTGAAATTGAGCCTCACTCATGAAGGAATGTAAAGTGTTAGTTCAACCAACATTCAACCAGTTGTCTAAATTGCTCAAATGTGCATCTCATGAAGAATCAATTGGCAAGCATATATAGACAGACCACAACACAGAGCTGCAATTTTCCAATAATGGATGGACCAGGAAACGAACAGGGTCAACAGCCAAGAGGAGGAAGAAGAGGAGCAAGGATGCGTGGTGGAAGGCAAAACAGAGGAAGAGGCAGAAGAGGACATAGGCGCATATCTGATGACATGGATACCTGTTGTAGACCATGTTGTCAATCATGGCCTTACAATGGCTGAGGTGGGTCGAAGGGTACAGCCAATATTGGGAGATCAACCGTGTCCTCAATAGTCCTCAATAGTTAAAACGTTTCGAAAAGAGAACAGGTATGTCCACCAATGTACAGTGCACTGTTACTGTATATAAGCAGTATACTGTATACTTCCTACAATGCTTCATATTACAGTAGTCCACTTGTATTTCACAGCATATACAGATACATACTGCACCTTACATGCACACACCTGTATGTTTTACAGTAAAATGTGTGTTCGCATAGTTTTTGTCTATGTGAAAGTCTGCGATGCATCACTGCATTTTCCCCCACATAGGACTGCAAGATTACCTCAAACCAGTGGCAGAGGACGAATCTTTTCACACCTCAACAGGAGGAGGCTATTTGCATCATGGTCCGAGCAAACAATGCCATGAGACTCAGGGAAATACAAAGGACCATTATAGAAGACAACGATGTCTTTGAAAACATCCATACGGTTAGCATCTCAACCATCTACAGGGTGCTGCATAGAAACCAGATGAGTATGAAACATTGTGCTGTACCATTCCAAAGGAATGAGGACAGAGTTAAGGAGCTACGGTACCAGTATGTACAGGTAAAACATATATCTATGTAACTACTTTACAGCAACATTTTATAGTGATACATAGTACAGTAAGATAAACTGCACACATTTCCATTGCTGTGGAAGGATCATGCAATATATGTACATTTTATGTCACTCTTCCTTACCAAAACAAATTAAACTGTGTGTTCTGGGATATAGCGTATAATGGAGTTGGAATCAAGTGAACCCTCTCACAACTTTCTATACGTGGATGAGGCTGGCTTCAACCTGACCAAATGCAGAAGGCGGGGTTGAATATCATCGGTCACAGAGCTACTGTGGATTTGCCAGGCCAACGGGGAGGAAATATCACCATGTGTGCTGCTATTTCTAGCATGGTGTCCTAACCCATACCCCCCTTATTCTACAACACCCAGCATCTACTCAACTTTTTAGAGACTCTCTACAGGGCTCTCATCCCTGATGATGAGAGGGGTCTGTTTAGAGAGGATTTGCCAAATATGTGGTCATTTGTGATAATTTGAGTTTCCATTGATCAAACATCATAAGGCAATGGTTTGTGACACACCCGAGGATGCTCATAGAATTCCTCCTACCTTATTCACCATTCCTTAACCCAATTGAGGAGTTATTTTCAGCATGGAGCTGGAAGGTGTACGATCGTCACCATACACACACACAGATGACCCTGCTGGCTGCAATGGATGCAGCATGTGAGGACATCACAGTAGACGCCTGCAGAGGATGGATAAGGCATTCCAAAAGATTCTTTCCACGTTGCATTGGAAGAGAAAATATCCGTGTGATGTGGATGAGAATATGTACCCGACAGACAGGAACGTCTGGATGTGTAGAGACAGCACAGTGCTGCGGGCAAAGTTGTGCCTTAGGGGTGTTTCTTTCTAATTTAGTTTTTTCCTTTGTGCCCCTTGGGTTGTCCAGTCTCTGTCAATCAATAACCCACATACAGCAATATGTAAATAGTACTGTTGAAATTGATATATGCCATCCAAACTGTAGCCTAAGTTTACATCAGGTAATACTGTCAAAGTACACAGTTACATTGACAACATGTCTAAACATTTTGACGACCTTGTTCGTGAACAATGACTCAATGACTTATCATTCTGATGACACTGACATGATCATTGGCATGAATATTTACTTTTGAGAGATGGACTAAGGATTTTTAGTGACTGACTAGCTTTAGAAACATATCTATTGTATATTGCAGTTTGTACAAATTGTTCTGAGAAATGCACTTATTATTTTGCACATGTTAGGGATGATGTGAAAAATGCACCAAGCGACTGAGAAAAACAGTAACAGTATTGCACTTTTCATGTAGCCTACTTTCAGCCAGCTAATGTCCTAACCACCGACCCAACAACATTATGGACTCAACGTTCAAATCCCGTTGCTGCAGGATTATTTTGTAGCAACATAATTGGTCAAATGATGATTCTACATATATACGTAACAAACCAACTGAAGAGGGGGTGTGGGGTAAGAAACAAAGTCTCCCTAGTAACCTAGTGTGAACAGGCAGTTGAAATCGGATCCCAGTGTTGCATTGTGGAGCTGTCCAGGGCAGAGGTGCTGAAAACTACTAAAACGGAAAACGGATACTCCTCGAACTACCACCACCCTACCGTGGCCTGGCTGGCTGTCACATACATTTAGCCTCCAGACCAGTCTCAGCACCCTGCTAACAATCACCACCTCATTTGCTTTGTCATTGATTAGAGCAATATTTTACCACAGGGAGACTAGCGATGGAGACCTGCAGAACTTTCTCCTAGCTGCAATAAGTTCATCCAACTTTCTCATTTCCATCAAAGACACTACTGTTCATAGTTTAATTTATCATTAATATTTGTATTGGCATCAGCAATGTCTCTTTTTTGCAGGGAAATATAGTTAGTTATAGTATTCCAGACAGACCACAATTATATGCAACTCGATAGTTTCTATGGATACCTTTCTTATTTTCTCTCTCTCTCTCTCTCCTACCTTCTTCTCTCTCTCTCTCTCTCTCTCTCTCTCTCTTTATCTCTCTCTCTCTCTCTCTTTATCTCTCTCTCAACTCTATCTCTCTCTTCTCTTTCTCTATCTCTCTCTCTCTCTTTCTCTATCTCTCTCTCTCTCTCTCTCTCTCTCTCAGACTCTGCTCTCTCTCTCTCTCTCTCTCTCTCTCTCTCTCTCTTTATCTCTCTCTCTCTCTCTCTCTTTATCTCTCTCTCTTTCTCTATCTCTCTCTCTTTCTCTTTCTCTATCTCTCTCTCTCTCTTTCTCTATCTCTCTCTCTCTCTCTCTCTCTCTCTCTCTCTCTCTCTCTTACTTGTCTTACTTGTCCCAAGCAAACATTTAGCTAAAATTATACAGTTGAACCAATTTATTTTTAAAACCCAAGTTCTCTTCAGCCAGACGTGGTGGGTGTTCAATGTACCGAGAGAGAGGGATAAAGAAAGACAGATAGATAGATAGATAGATAGATAGATAGATAGATAGATAGGGAGAGAAAGGTGGGAGACAGAGAGAGGAAGAGATAGAAAGAGAACGACAGAGAGATGGAGAGCGAGACTGAAAAACGGAGTGAATCAACAGTGTAGGTTAAGGTCAAGAGGGATTAGAGGCTCTATTCAATCTGTATTGCTGAACCGTTACAGATTTGGTGATAGAAATGTAAAGGCAATTTCCTATTGAGCTGACATCTTCAGCTTTTACTGTGAATGCAGGCTCAGCTAATGCGAGACAATTATGCTGCGAGTCAGTGCGAGTCAACCAAGCTGCGAGTCAACCACACTTTAACACTGAACTTCTGCGATAAGGATTGAGTAGAGCCGTAAATGGGGTGGGAGTGGGAAAGAAATGTGTGGGTGGGTTTAGATTCTAGAAGATAGAGGAACAAGGATGCTGCAGCTAATGACAAGAGGTGAGTTATCTTGCTGTTTGTTTACCGTTGTTTTGAGTGGGAGTAGTTAGGCCTAAATAAATGTGGAAAGACACAAGGAAATGTTACAGTAGGGATACAGTAGGTGTATTGTGATTTGTTGATCGAATCCAGGTATTTCTACTCTACTCTACCATACCCTACCCAACTCTGTATTCTACTCTACTCTACCATACCCTACCCAACTCTGTATTCTACTCTACTCTACCATACCCTACCCAACTCTGTATTCTACTCTACCTACCCTACCCAACTGTATTCTACCTCTACCCTACCCAACTCTGTATTCTACTCTACTCTACCCTACCCTACCCAACTCTGTATTCTACTCTACTCTACCCTA
>NW_027040255.1:206046-212784 GCF_034236695.1 Oncorhynchus nerka
ACAATACATGTCCAACTGCAGCAGCTTACTAAGGCGCTGTGACATCACCGCTGGGTCAACGAAACTGACACGTCGACACACGTCAGCACGGAGTTATTAAAACACAGACTTGAGAGCAAGTGCACACACACACACACACACACACACACACACACACACACACACACACACACACACACACACACACACACACACACACACACACAGTCCACGGACTGACAGGATTTAGCAGGGTTGTTTTTTACCTTTGCGTGACAGACTATGGCAATTTTCTTCCCTCCCAAATACACACACACACACACACACACACACACACACACACACACACACACACAGCAGATGGACAGATGTTGCTCCTGCCGTGTGCTTATTGGCCGGATTGAGGATCCAGGATCCTTCCCAACTTAAATCCTCAGTAAGAGGCTGGGATAGATTACGTCAGCATTGTTACATATCAACCACTGTAGCAGCTGGACCAAACGGGCTGAGAAAGGAAGAAAGAAAGAAAGAAAGAGAGAGAGAGAGAGAGAGAGAGAGAGAGAGAGAGAGAGAGAAAGAGAGGGGAGAGAAGGAAATGAGAGAGAGAGATCAGGGGGCTGATGCTGACATTATTGACATCATCACTGCCAGTTCCATCTTAAAGGAGTGATGTACACAGAGTCTTAACCAGGGTCACACGTATCAAGTCTTTCCATACCACTTCCCGAGGATCCTGGGAGTTTGATTGGACAAGAATGTGTATCTGAGTTAGGTTGGAGGAGAAGAATAATGCATATGAATGGAAGACTGTGACAGCTTGAGTTTCTCAGTTTGAGATTCTGTGGGATAATGCCAGATCATAACGAATCCATTGCCACAGACTGAGGAAACAGTAGTCTTTTCTAGTCAACCTGATTCCCATTGAGACGTGAAAATCCGAATGTAGCCATACTGTTAATTAACCATATTAGCATCTTCAACATCGGAGGCTTCCAAGACATATAGATGTACTACAGATCTAGGACATTTTGTAGAATATACAGTACTTTGGACACACCTACTCATTCAAGGTTTTTTCTTTATTTTTTACTTTTTTTCTACATTGTAGAATAATAGTGAAGACATAAACTATGAAATAACACATATGGAATCATGTAGTAACCAGAAATGTGTTAAACAAATCAAAATATATTTTATATTTGAGATTCTTCAAAGTAGCCATCCTTTGCCTTGATGACAGCTTTGCAGACTTGGCATTCTCACAACCAGCTTCACCTGGAATTCTTTTCCAACAGTCTTGAAGGAGTTCCCACATATGCTGAACACTTGTTGGCTGCTTTTCCTTCACTCTGTGGTACAACTCATCCCAAACCATCTCAATTGGGTTGAGGTCGGGTGATTGTGGGGAGGCCAGGTCATCTGATGCAGCACTCCATAACTCTCATTCTCAGTCAAATAGCCCTTACACAACCTGGATGTGTGTTGGGTCCTTGTCCTGTTGAAAAACAAATGATTGTCCTGATAAGTGCAAACCAGATGGAATGGCGTATCACTGCAGAATTCTGTGGTAGCCATGCTGGTTAAGTGTGCCTTGAATTCTAAATAAATCACGGACAGTGTCACCAGCAAAGCACCATCACATCATCACACCTCCTCCTCCGTACTTCACGGTGGGAACCACACATGCGGTGATCATCCAGTCACCTACTATGTGTCTCAAAAAGATACGGCGGTTGGAACCAAAAATCTCAAATTTGTTCTCATCGGACTAAAGGACAGATTTCCACCGGTCTAATGTTCATTGCTCGTGTTTCTTGGCCCAAGCAAGTTTCTTCTTCTTATTGATGTCCTTTAGTAGGGGTTTCTTTGCAGCAGTTTAAACCATAAACCATAAAAGCCTGATACACGCAGTCTCCTCTGAACAGTTGATGTTGAGATGTGTCTGTTACTTTGAATTATTTATTTGGACTGCAATTTCTGAGGCTGGTAACTCTAATGAACTTATTCTCTGCAGCAGAGGTAACTCTGGGTCTTCCTTTCCTGTGGCGTTTCTCATGAGAGCCAGTTTCATCATAGCGCTTGATGGTTTTTGTGACTGCACTTGAAGAAACTTTAAAAGTTCTTGAAATGTTCCGTATTGACTGACCTTCATGTCTTAAACTAATCATGGATTTCCATGTCTCTTTGCTTATTTGAGCTGTTCTTGCCATAATATGGACTTTGTATTTTACCAAATATATTCTGTATACCACCCCTACCTTGTCACAACACAACTGATTGGCTCAAACACATTAAGAAAATTCCACAAATTAACTTTTAACCAGGCACTGTCACGTTCTGACCTTAGTTCTTTTATTATGTCTTTGTTTTAGTATGGTCAGGGCGTGAGTTGGGTGGGTTGTCTATGTTCCTTTTTCTATGTTTTGGGATTTCTGTGTTTGGCCTGGTATGGTTCTCAATCAGAGGCAGCGTTTATCGTTGTCACTGATTGAGAACCATATTTAGGTAGCCTGTTTTCTATTGTGTCTATCGTGGGTGATTATTTTCTGTCTTTGTGTATGTTACCAGACAGGACTGTTTCGTTTCGTGTCATTCTCGTTTTATCGTTTTGTTGTTTTGTTCGAGTATTCATTTTCATTAAAAGGCATAATGAATATTTACCACGCTGTACCTTGGTCCTCCTCTCTTTCTCCCACAGACGAACGTTACAGGCACACCTGTTAATGGAAATGTATTCCAGGTGACTACCTCATGAAGCTGGTTGAGAGAATGCCAAGTGTGCAAAGCTGTCATTAAGGCAAAGGATGGCTACTTTGAAGAATCTCAAATATAAAATATATTTTGATTTGTTTAACACTTTTTTGGTTACTACATGATTCCATATGTGTTATTTCATAGTTTTGATGTCTTCACTATTATTGTACAATGTTGAAAATAGTAAAAAATAAAGAAAAACCCTTGAATGAGTAGTTGTGCCCAAACTTTTGACTGGTACTGTATATAGAGAGTAGGAAGAGAAAATGGCACCCTATTCTCTACATAGTGCCCTACTTTCGACCACATCTCATATGGCTCTGGTCAAAAGTAGTGCACTATATAGGGAATAGGGTGTCACTTAGGACGCAACCAGAGACAGTCAGGAACCACTAGTCCCTGAGGGAGAGCAGGAGTAATTAAATGTTGATGATAGTTATTAGCCGTTTCCATAGGAACCTCTTTCCCCTCCTCGACGCTCTGATTTGCCGTGTGGAGCGGGGATGATTTAGCACGAGGCACCGCCGCCGAGGTGAAGCCAGAGGGTAGAGACACCAGAGGTGTAAGTGCTCTCCTGAGTGACTGAGTCACATACAGGACTGATTCACTTTAATGTGGGTAAAACTGAATCACACAGAACAGAGACAAACACCCAGATATTTCAATGCATTTACATTTTGGCAGATGCTCTTATCCAGAGTGATTTAAAGTAGTGAATACAGACATTTACATACTGGTCCCCCGTGGGAATAGAACCCACAGCGTCACAAGCGCCATGCTCTACCAACTGAGCACCCCGACCATAACCTACTCCACACCATAACCTACTCCACAACAGACCTCTACACAACACAATACATTTAGGGCCTGAAATTGTCAATGCAGCTCAGATATGCCTTGAATCCGGAAACACTTAATCCCAGGGGAAATTAATATGAATGGATGAAAGTGTGTGTGTGTGTGTGTGTGTGTGTGTGTGTGTGTGTGTGTGTGTGTGTGTGTGTGTGTGTGTGTGTGTGTGTGTGTGTGCGTGCGTGGGTGCGTGTGTGAGCGAGTGCGCCCTCGTGTGTGTGTATGCATGTATGTTGGCGTTTGCATGTGCGTGTGTGGTAATCTCCTAATCCAAACTGTGATATGAAAGGTGGATGCAGTCAAGCGACCTGGTTTAAATGTTCTTCTTTAATCTGAGACTGACATTAAAAGGAGAGAAAGAAAGGAAAAAGAAAGTGAAGAGTTTAGGTGACAGCACAGGGCGGGGCATCCGCTTGTCAGGAAAGAACAGGGGGTATAGAGATTATGACATCAGAGGATAGGGTGTTACTTTTGATCCGGTTTAGCGGTGATTGGTGGCGTTGTGGCGTCGTCATCACTGAATAAAGCATTGTTATACATGATTATGGCAGACGTTATTGTAGGCAAGTAATAGGAAGGGGGGAAAGTTATGTCCGTCTTTTTTGAAATATGCACGATCTGCACGTCTATCACGAATGCACATGATTGTGTAAAAAAAAACATGTCCTTCCCATATCTATGAAAAAATATGGGATGACGAGATATCCCATTCTTTGAATAGCCAATGATAAACTAAAATGATACTTTTGTAAATAATAACAGTGCAGGGTAGGCCTACGCACTTGCTAAACTATATCAAAGTTGATGCTGACGTGTAGAGCTGTCCAGTGATGAAATCTATTCCAGGGCATATAGGAAATAAGAATGTCTGAATATAGGAATTATATGTCCATATCTGATCTAATTTCGAGTTTTGCAAATCAAACCTCTCAGCATATTGAAACTGGCATGCCACATCGCCTACGGCCTAGTCAATAAAATATGTCACACAATTAGGATTTGCCTGCGCATCATTTACAGTTGATTGACATTATAGGCCAGAACAATGCGTTACGTTAGCGGATTCATTGATCATTTTACAGTGTTTGTCTGAAGGACGGTGAACAGCAGAAGACAAAACAGGTTTCACTGGGCTCTACAAAGCGAGGAGTTCATGTCGTGACATAATACTGGTGAAAACAGACAAGATTATTCTGCAGTTTATTTCGGGGCCTTAACTAGTGTATGAAGTGAGCTTCGTCGAAACGCTGCATGTTAACAACAAAGACTCTTCGACTAGCCAACCTAAAAACCAACCAATCTAAAAGAAAAACAGTTCAAGTTCATGACAACTTGTCCTGTCAATGGAAAAGTGTTTTCGCCAATGAAAAAACTGTCAACGATTAGAATAAATACTCACCTTTTGAATGGCAATGTTGTTAGCTACTTGAAAAACAACGTTGACATCCTTTCCAAAATACAAAATAAAACACATCCTTAATGTTCTGTCCTCTCTCTACGAATTCCTTTTTGCAGCCCGTTTCATTGTCTCACAACGTTCATTTTGAAACTTTTTGTCTTTGAATCCTAATATTCTTCCAATGTTCTGTTTTATTGCTTCCTTGCAGCCCACTCAACTGCTCGCATTCGTTCTCTCTGTTGGACTCGCACTTGACTCAATAAGCGCTCGAACCCTGTGTATGTGAAGTGCGCACGGCACATCTCTCTGTCCCTAGCTGTGGGTGGGAGAGAGAGAGGGCGGGCGGGAGGGATGGAGCGCTTGTCACTTTGATTATGTCCCCGTTTACGTGGAGTTGTGTTCCTGAGAGTGTAGGTGTGCTTCCCTATTATTTTCCGCCCGCGCCACAGATTTTTATTAGACTGGCCTCCGGAGAAGAAAACAGGTTGCTATGCATTGCTCGGAATTTCAGTGAATTTGGATCAGTGTTCGGCTGTACATGCGAACTGCCTGTCTTTGTGCGAGTTTGAAGCTGCATTATTGAAATGTGAATAGATTTATAGGAATAGGCCTAATACAAAAGTTAATGACAGGGAGAGGGTTGATTAAATATCCCCTTTGTTGACAACTACAGACATCATGTAATGTTGGAGTGCTTCATTTGATCACTCTTTTGTGGCTGGGAATTTTCTTGCACCGCAGGAAATCCAGACGAGCTTCGTGATTTACATAAATCCACTGAACACCCACACTAACACACTGTTATATTAACAGTATTTCACTTTTCATGTAGCCTACTTTTAGCCAGCTAATGTCCTAACCACCGACCCAACAACATTATGGACTCAACGTTCAAATCCCGTTGCTGCAGGATTATTTTGTTGCGACATAATTGGTCAAATGATGATTCTACATATATACGTAACAAACCAACTGAAGAGGGGGTGTGGGGTAAGAAACAAAGTCTCCCTAGTAACCTAGTGTGAACAGGCAGTTGAAATCGGATCCCAGTGTTGCATTGTGGAGCTGTCCAGAGCAGAGGTGCTGAAAACTACTAAAACGGAAAACGGATACTCCTCGAACTACCACCACCCTACCGTGGCCTGGCTGGCTGTCACATACATTTAGCCTCCAGACCAGTCTCAGCACCCTGCTAACAATCACCACCTCATTTGCTTTGTCATTGATTAGAGCAATATTTTACCACAGGGAGACTAGCGATGGAGACCTGCAGAACTTTCTCCTAGCTGCAATAAGTTCATCCAACTTTCTAATTTCCATCAAAGACACTACTGTTCATAGTTTAGTTTATCATTAATATTTGTATTGGCATCAGCAATGTCTCTTTTTTGCAGGGAAATATAGTTATAGTATTTCAGACAGACCACAATTATATGCAACTAGATCGTTTCTATGGATACCTTTCTTATTTTCTCTCTCTCTTTCTCTCTCTCTCTCTTACTTGTCTCAAGCAAACATTTATCTAAAATTATACAGTTGAACCAATTTATTTTTAAAACCCAAGTTCTCTTCAGCCAGACGTGGTGGGTGTTCAATGTACCGAGAGAGAGGGATAAAGACAGACAGACAGAACGACAGACAGACAGACAGACAGACAGACAGAACAACAGACAGACAGACAGACAGACAGACAGACAGACAGACAGACAGACAGATAGATAGATAGATAGATAGATAGATAGATAGATAGATAG
>NW_027040256.1:0-32500 GCF_034236695.1 Oncorhynchus nerka
GTCAGATTTACCAAATGGAGGGAGAGCTTTGTACGTGTCTCTGTGTGTGGAGTAAAGGTGGTCCAGAGTTTTCTTTCCCTCTGGTTGCACATTTAACATGCTGATAGAAATGAGGCAAAACAGATTTAAGTTTCCCTGCATTAAAGTCCCCGGCCACTAGGAGCGCCACCTCTGGATGAGCGTTTTCCTGTTTGCTTATGGTGGTATACAGCTCATTGAGTGCGGTCTTAGTGCATCGGTGGTATGTAGACTGCTTCAAAAAATACAGAAGAAAACTCTAGGTAGTTACTGTGGTCTCCAGCTCATCATGAGATCCTCTACGTCAGGCGAGCAAAACCTCAAGACCTCCTTAGACACTGTGCACCAGCAGTTGTTTACATAGACCTCCGCCCAGTGTCTTACCAGAGGCTGCTGTTCTATCCTGTCTATAGAGTGTATAACCCACCAGCTGTTGTTTACATAGACCTCCGCCCAGTGTCTTACCAGAGGCTGCTGTTCTATCCTGCCTATAGAGTGTATAACCCACCAGCTGTTGTTTACATAGACCTCCGCCCAGTGTCTTACCAGAGGCTGCTGTTCTATCCTGCCTATAGAGTGTATAACCCACCAGCTGTTGTTTACATAGACCTCCGCCCAGTGTCTTACCAGAGGCTGCTGTTCTATCCTGCCTATAGAGTGTATAACCCACCAGCTGTTGTTTACATAGACCTCCGCCCAGTGTCTTACCAGAGGCCGCTGTTCTATCCTGCCTATAGAGTGTATAACCCACCAGCTGTTGTTTACATAGACCTCCGCCCAGTGTCTTACCAGAGGCCGCTGTTCTATCCTGCCTATAGAGTGTATAACCCACCAGCTGTTGTTTACATAGACCTCCGCCCAGTGTCTTACCAGAGGCTGCTGTTCTATCCTGCCTATAGAGTGTATAACCCACCAGCTGTTGTTTACATATACCTCCGCCCCGTGTCTTACCAGAGGCCGCTGTTCTATCCTGCCTATAGAGTGTATAACCCACCAGCTGTTGTTTACATAGACCTCCGCCCCGTGTCTTACCTAGAGGCCGCTGTTCTATCCTGCCTAGCTGTTGTTCCAACATGCTTCAAGAGGGCCACCATTGTTCCTTTCCCAAGAGGCTGCTGTTCTATCCTGCCTAAATAGGTCCAGTGTATAACCCACCAGCTGTTGTTTACATAGACCTCCGCCCCGTGTCTTACCAGAGGCTGCTGTTCTATCCTGCCTATAGACCCACGTGTGCACGCTCCATAACCCACCAGTGGTAGGCTTGTTTACATAGACCTCCGCCAAAACTAAGTGTCTTACCAGAGGCCGCTGTTCTTTTAAGTTCCTCGGCATCCTGCCTATAGAGTGTATAACCCACCAGCTGAAGAAATTGTTTTCTACATAGACCTCCGCCCAGTGTCTTACCAGAGGCCGCTGTTCTATCCTGCCTATAGAGTGTATAACCCACCAGCTGTTGTTTACATAGACCTCCGCCCAGTGTCTTACCAGAGGCTGCTGTTCTATCCTGCCTATAGAGTGTATAACCCACCAGCTGTTGTTTACATAGACCTCCGCCCCGTGTCTTACCAGAGGCTGCTGTTCTATCCTGCCTATAGAGTGTATAACCCACCAGCTGTTGTTTACATAGACCTCCGCCCGTGTCTTACCAGAGGCTGCTGTTCTATCCTGCCTATAGAGTGTATAACCCACCAGCTGTTGTTTACATAGACCTCCGCCCGTGTCTTACCAGAGGCTGCTGTTCTATCCTGCCTATAGAGTGTATAACCCACCAGCTGTTGTTTACATAGACCTCCGCCCAGTGTCTTACCAGAGGCTGCTGTTCTATCCTGCCTATAGAGTGTATAACCCACCAGCTGTTGTTTACATAGACCTCCGCCCAGTGTCTTACCAGAGGCTGCTGTTCTATCCTGCCTATAGAGTGTATAACCCACCAGCTGTTGTTTACATAGACCTCCGCCCAGTGTCTTACCAGAGGCTGCTGTTCTATCCTGCCTATAGAGTGTATAACCCACCAGCTGTTGTTTACATAGACCTCCGCCCCGTGTCTTACCAGAGGCTGCTGTTCTATCCTGCCTATAGAGTGTATAACCCACCAGCTGTTGTTTACATAGACCTCCGCCCCGTGTCTTACCAGAGGCTGCTGTTCTATCCTGCCTATAGAGTGTATAACCCACCAGCTGTTGTTTACATAGACCTCCGCCCAGTGTCTTACCAGAGGCTGCTGTTCTATCCTGCCTATAGAGTGTATAACCCACCAGCTGTTGTTTACATAGACCTCCGCCCCGTGTCTTACCAGAGGCTGCTGTTCTATCCTGCCTATAGAGTGTATAACCCACCAGCTGTTGTTTACATAGACCTCCGCCCAGTGTCTTACCAGAGGCTGCTGTTCTATCCTGCCTATAGAGTGTATAACCCACCAGCTGTTGTTTACATAGACCTCCGCCCAGTGTCTTACCAGAGGCTGCTGTTCTATCCTGCCTATAGAGTGTATAACCCACCAGCTGTTGTTTACATAGACCTCCGACTGCTGTTCTATCCTGCCTATAGAGTGTATAACCCACCAGCTGTTGTTTACTAGACCTCAGAGTGTCTTACCAGAGGCTGCTGTTCTATCCTGCCTATAGAGTGTATAACCCACCAGCTGTTGTTTACATAGACCTCCGCCCCGTGTCTTACCAGAGGCTGCTGTTCTATCCTGCCTATAGAGTGTATAACCCACCAGCTGTTGTTTACATAGACCTCCGCCCCGTGTCTTACCAGAGGCTGCTGTTCTATCCTGCCTATAGAGTGTATAACCCACCAGCTGTTGTTTACATAGACCTCCGCCCCGTGTCTTACCAGAGGCTGCTGTTCTATCCTGCCTATAGAGTGTATAACCCACCAGCTGTTGTTTACATAGACCTCCGCCCAGTGTCTTACCAGAGGCTGCTGTTCTATCCTGCCTATAGAGTGTATAACCCACCAGCTGTTGTTTACATAGACCTCCGCCCCGTGTCTTACCAGAGGCTGCTGTTCTATCCTGCCTATAGAGTGTATAACCCACCAGCTGTTGTTTACATAGACCTCCGCCCCGTGTCTTACCAGAGGCTGCTGTTCTATCCTGCCTATAGAGTGTATAACCCACCAGCTGTTGTTTACATAGACCTCCGCCCCGTGTCTTACCAGAGGCTGCTGTTCTATCCTGCCTATAGAGTGTATAACCCACCAGCTGTTGTTTACATAGACCTCCGCCCGTGTCTTACCAGAGGCTGCTGTTCTATCCTGCCTATAGAGTGTATAACCCACCAGCTGTTGTTTACATAGACCTCCGCCCCGTGTCTTACCAGAGGCTGCTGTTCTATCCTGCCTATAGAGTGTATAACCCACCAGCTGTTGTTTACATAGACCTCCGCCCAGTGTCTTACCAGAGGCTGCTGTTCTATCCTGCCTATAGAGTGTATAACCCACCAGCTGTTGTTTACATAGACCTCCGCCCCGTGTCTTACCAGAGGCTGCTGTTCTATCCTGCCTATAGAGTGTATAACCCACCAGCTGTTGTTTACATAGACCTCCGCCCCTTACCAGTGTCTTACCAGAGGCTGCTGTTCTATCCTGCCTATAGAGTGTATAACCCACCAGCTGTTGTTTACATAGACCTCCGCCCAGTGTCTTACCAGAGGCTGCTGTTCTATCCTGCCTATAGAGTGTATAACCCACCAGCTGTTGTTTACATAGACCTCCGCCCAGTGTCTTACCAGAGGCTGCTGTTCTATCCTGCCTATAGAGTGTATAACCCACCAGCTGTTGTTTACATAGACCTCCGCCCCGTGTCTTACCAGAGGCTGCTGTTCTATCCTGCCTATAGAGTGTATAACCCACCAGCTGTTGTTTACATAGACCTCCGCCCCGTGTCTTACCAGAGGCTGCTGTTCTATCCTGCCTATAGAGTGTATAACCCACCAGCTGTTGTTTACATAGACCTCCGCCCCGTGTCTTACCAGAGGCTGCTGTTCTATCCTGCCTATAGAGTGTATAACCCACCAGCTGTTGTTTACATAGACCTCCGCCCAGTGTCTTACCAGAGGCTGCTGTTCTATCCTGCCTATAGAGTGTATAACCCACCAGCTGTTGTTTACATAGACCTCCGCCCCGTGTCTTACCAGAGGCTGCTGTTCTATCCTGCCTATAGAGTGTATAACCCACCAGCTGTTGTTTACATAGACCTCCGCCCGTGTCTTACCAGAGGCTGCTGTTCTATCCTGCCTATAGAGTGTATAACCCACCAGCTGTTGTTTACATAGACCTCCGCCCCGTGTCTTACCAGAGGCTGCTGTTCTATCCTGCCTATAGAGTGTATAACCCACCAGCTGTTGTTTACATAGACCTCCGCCCCGTGTCTTACCAGAGGCTGCTGTTCTATCCTGCCTATAGAGTGTATAACCCACCAGCTGTTGTTTACATAGACCTCCGCCCGTGTCTTACCAGAGGCTGCTGTTCTATCCTGCCTATAGAGTGTATAACCCACCAGCTGTTGTTTACATAGACCTCCGCCCAGTGTCTTACCAGAGGCTGCTGTTCTATCCTGCCTATAGAGTGTATAACCCACCAGCTGTTGTTTACATAGACCTCCGCCCGTGTCTTACCAGAGGCTGCTGTTCTATCCTGCCTATAGAGTGTATAACCCACCAGCTGTTGTTTACATAGACCTCCGCCCCGTGTCTTACCAGAGGCTGCTGTTCTATCCTGCCTATAGAGTGTATAACCCACCAGCTGTTGTTTACATAGACCTCCGCCCAGTGTCTTACCAGAGGCTGCTGTTCTATCCTGCCTATAGAGTGTATAACCCACCAGCTGTTGTTTACATAGACCTCCGCCCAGTGTCTTACCAGAGGCTGCTGTTCTATCCTGCCTATAGAGTGTATAACCCACCAGCTGTTGTTTACATAGACCTCCGCCTGTGTCTTACCAGAGGCTGCTGTTCTATCCTGCCTATAGAGTGTATAACCCACCAGCTGTTGTTTACATAGACCTCCGCCCCGTGTCTTACCAGAGGCTGCTGTTCTATCCTGCCTATAGAGTGTATAACCCACCAGCTGTTGTTTACATAGACCTCCGCCCCGTGTCTTACCAGAGGCTGCTGTTCTATCCTGCCTATAGAGTGTATAACCCACCAGCTGTTGTTTACATAGACCTCCGCCTGTGTCTTACCAGAGGCTGCTGTTCTATCCTGCCTATAGAGTGTATAACCCACCAGCTGTTGTTTACTGTCTTACCAGAGGCTGCTGTTCTATCCTGCCTATAGAGTGTATAACCCACCAGCTGTTGTTTACATGACCTCCGCCCGTGTCTTACCAGAGGCTGCTGTTCTATCCTGCCTATAGAGTGTATAACCCACCAGCTGTTGTTTACATAGACCTCCGCCCCGTGTCTTACCAGAGGCTGCTGTTCTATCCTGCCTATAGAGTGTATAACCCACCAGCTGTTGTTTACATAGACCTCCGCCCCGTGTCTTACCAGAGGCTGCTGTTCTATCCTGCCTATAGAGTGTATAACCCACCAGCTGTTGTTTACATAGACCTCCGCCCCGTGTCTTACCAGAGGCTGCTGTTCTATCCTGCCTATAGAGTGTATAACCCACCAGCTGTTGTTTACATAGACCTCCGCCCCGTGTCTTACCAGAGGCTGCTGTTCTGCCTTCCCACCAGCTGTTGTTTATCCTCCGCCTGTCTTACCAGAGGCTGCTGTTCTATCCTGCCTATAGAGTGTATAACCCACCAGCTGTTGTTTACATAGACCTCCGCCCCAGTGTCTTACCAGAGGCTGCTGTTCTATCCTGCCTATAGAGTGTATAACCCACCAGCTGTTGTTTACATAGACCTCCGCCCCGTGTCTTACCAGAGGCTGCTGTTCTATCCTGCCTATAGAGTGTATAACCCACCAGCTGTTGTTTACATAGACCTCCGCCCCGTGTCTTACCAGAGGCTGCTGTTCTATCCTGCCTATAGAGTGTATAACCCACCAGCTGTTGTTTACATAGACCTCCGCCCAGTGTCTTACCAGAGGCTGCTGTTCTATCCTGCCTATAGAGTGTATAACCCACCAGCTGTTGTTTACATAGACCTCCGCCCAGTGTCTTACCAGAGGCTGCTGTTCTATCCTGCCTATAGAGTGTATAACCCACCAGCTGTTGTTTACATAGACCTCCGCCCCGTGTCTTACCAGAGGCTGCTGTTCTATCCTGCCTATAGAGTGTATAACCCACCAGCTGTTGTTTACATAGACCTCCGCCCCGTGTCTTACCAGAGGCTGCTGTTCTATCCTGCCTATAGAGTGTATAACCCACCAGCTGTTGTTTACATAGACCTCCGCCCCGTGTCTTACCAGAGGCTGCTGTTCTATCCTGCCTATAGAGTGTATAACCCACCAGCTGTTGTTTACATAGACCTCCGCCCAGTGTCTTACCAGAGGCTGCTGTTCTATCCTGCCTATAGAGTGTATAACCCACCAGCTGTTGTTTACATAGACCTCCGCCCGTGTCTTACCAGAGGCTGCTGTTCTATCCTGCCTATAGAGTGTATAACCCACCAGCTGTTGTTTACATAGACCTCCGCCCCGTGTCTTACCAGAGGCTGCTGTTCTATCCTGCCTATAGAGTGTATAACCCACCAGCTGTTGTTTACATAGACCTCCGCCCCGTGTCTTACCAGAGGCTGCTGTTCTATCCTGCCTATAGAGTGTATAACCCACCAGCTGTTGTTTACATAGACCTCCGCCCCGTGTCTTACCAGAGGCTGCTGTTCTATCCTGCCTATAGAGTGTATAACCCACCAGCTGTTGTTTACATAGACCTCCGCCCCGTGTCTTACCAGAGGCTGCTGTTCTATCCTGCCTATAGAGTGTATAACCCACCAGCTGTTGTTTACATAGACCTCCGCCCAGTGTCTTACCAGAGGCCGCTGTTCTATCCTGCCTATAGAGTGTATAACCCACCAGCTGTTGTTTACATAGACCTCCGCCCAGTGTCTTACCAGAGGCTGCTGTTCTATCCTGCCTATAGAGTGTATAACCCACCAGCTGTTGTTTACATAGACCTCCGCCCCGTGTCTTACCAGAGGCTGCTGTTCTATCCTGCCTATAGAGTGTATAACCCACCAGCTGTTGTTTACATAGACCTCCGCCCCGTGTCTTACCAGAGGCTGCTGTTCTATCCTGCCTATAGAGTGTATAACCCACCAGCTGTTGTTTACATAGACCTCCGCCCAGTGTCTTACCAGAGGCTGCTGTTCTATCCTGCCTATAGAGTGTATAACCCACCAGCTGTTGTTTACATAGACCTCCGCCCCGTGTCCAGTGTCTTACCAGAGGCTGCTGTTCTATCCTGCCTATAGAGTGTATAACCCACCAGCTGTTGTTTACATAGACCTCCGCCCCGTGTCTTACCAGAGGCTGCTGTTCTATCCTGCCTATAGAGTGTATAACCCACCAGCTGTTGTTTACATAGACCTCCGCCCGTGTCTTACCAGAGGCTGCTGTTCTATCCTGCCTATAGAGTGTATAACCCACCAGCTGTTGTTTACATAGACCTCCGCCCCGTGTCTTACCAGAGGCTGCTGTTCTATCCTGCCTATAGAGTGTATAACCCACCAGCTGTTGTTTACATAGACCTCCGCCCCGTGTCTTACCAGAGGCTGCTGTTCTATCCTGCCTATAGAGTGTATAACCCACCAGCTGTTGTTTACATAGACCTCCGCCCCGTGTCTTACCAGAGGCTGCTGTTCTATCCTGCCTATAGAGTGTATAACCCACCAGCTGTTGTTTACATAGACCTCCGCCCAGTGTCTTACCAGAGGCTGCTGTTCTATCCTGCCTATAGAGTGTATAACCCACCAGCTGTTGTTTACATAGACCTCCGCCCCGTGTCTTACCAGAGGCTGCTGTTCTATCCTGCCTATAGAGTGTATAACCCACCAGCTGTTGTTTACATAGACCTCCGCCCCGTGTCTTACCAGAGGCTGCTGTTCTATCCTGCCTATAGAGTGTATAACCCACCAGCTGTTGTTTACATAGACCTCCGCCCAGTGTCTTACCAGAGGCTGCTGTTCTATCCTGCCTATAGAGTGTATAACCCACCAGCTGTTGTTTACATAGACCTCCGCCCAGTGTCTTACCAGAGGCTGCTGTTCTATCCTGCCTATAGAGTGTATAACCCACCAGCTGTTGTTTACATAGACCTCCGCCCCGTGTCTTACCAGAGGCTGCTGTTCTATCCTGCCTATAGAGTGTATAACCCACCAGCTGTTGTTTACATAGACCTCCGCCCCGTGTCTTACCAGAGGCTGCTGTTCTATCCTGCCTATAGAGTGTATAACCCACCAGCTGTTGTTTACATAGACCTCCGCCCCGTGTCTTACCAGAGGCTGCTGTTCTATCCTGCCTATAGAGTGTATAACCCACCAGCTGTTGTTTACATAGACCTCCGCCCAGTGTCTTACCAGAGGCTGCTGTTCTATCCTGCCTATAGAGTGTATAACCCACCAGCTGTTGTTTACATAGACCTCCGCCCAGTGTCTTACCAGAGGCTGCTGTTCTATCCTGCCTATAGAGTGTATAACCCACCAGCTGTTGTTTACATAGACCTCCGCCCCGTGTCTTACCAGAGGCTGCTGTTCTATCCTGCCTATAGAGTGTATAACCCACCAGCTGTTGTTTACATAGACCTCCGCCCAGTGTCTTACCAGAGGCTGCTGTTCTATCCTGCCTATAGAGTGTATAACCCACCAGCTGTTGTTTACATAGACCTCCGCCCCGTGTCTTACCAGAGGCTGCTGTTCTATCCTGCCTATAGAGTGTATAACCCACCAGCTGTTTGTTATTCATGTCGTTGTTCAGCCACGACTGTGAAACAAAGTATTACCGTTTTTAATGTCCCGTTTGTAGGATATACGTGCTTTCAGTTCGTCCCATTTCTTTTCCAACGATTGAACATTGCCATCCGTACTGTTAGCCAAAGGCAGATTAGCCTCTCGCCACCTGATCCTCACAAGGCAATCTCTTTCCGGGAAATCTCTGTTTCTCCAGCGAATGACAGGGATGAGGGTCTGTTCGGGTGTTTGGAGTATATCGTTCCCGTCCGACTCATTCAAGAGAAATTATTTGTCCAATTTGAGGTGAGTAATCGCTGTTCTGATGTCCAGAAGCTCTTTTCGGTCATAAGAGACAGTAGCAGCAACATTATGTACAAAATAAGTGACAAACAATGAGAAAAAAACAAAATAGCACGGTTGGTTAAGAGCCAATAAAAGACGGCTGCCATCCTCTCCAGGCCATATAGAGAGCGGCCACACTGCCGTTCCTCGAGCCACACAGCCGTTCCTCGAGCCACACAGCCGTTCCTCGAGCCACACAGCCGCTCGCTAACCTAACTGCTGCTCAAATAGAGAGTTCCTGAGAGTCTGCCTGTTTAGAAGCAAGAGGAGGGGAGAGGATGAGGAGAGGCAGAAGGTGGAGGAAGAGAAGCAGGCGGAGAAGAGAAGCAGGCAGAGGAGAAGAGGAGCAGGCAGAGGAGAAGAGGAGCAGGCGAAGAAGAGGAGCAGGAGGAGAAGAGGAGCAGGAAGAGTAGAAGAGGAGTGTTACCGATGTCCCAGTGTTCATAGCAGACAGTAACTTCTGTCTCCATCTGTCTTTCCCTGCCGCCACGTCCTCCTCCCGCTGCACAGGCTGCAACACAGAGCATGGCTGAACACAGGACACAAACAGCCAACACACACGCCTTCCCACCCTCCAACCATATCCCTCCAGCCAACACACACGCCTTCCCACCCTCCAACCATATCCCTCCAGCCAACACACACGCCTTCCCACCCTCCGACCATATCCCTCCAGCCAACACACACGCCTTCCCACCCTCCGACCATATCCCTCCAGCCAACACACACGCCTTCCCACCCTCCCACCATATCCCTCCAGCCAACACACACGCCTTCCCACCCTCCGACCATATCCCTCCAGCCAACACACACGCCTTCCCACCCTCCGACCATATCCCTCCAGCCAACACACACGCCTTCCCACCCTCCGACCATATCCCTCCAGCCAACACACACGCCTTCCCACCCTCCAACCATATCCCTCCAGCCAACAGTGGTTAGGAACATGGTATGATGGTAACATCCCAGTATGTTGAATCAGCACAATGTGTTGTTGTGAAGACATTGGGCTGCTCCAACAGGCCTGGAGAGACAGACAGTGGCTCTGCATGGGGCTGCTCCAACAGGCCTGGAGAGACAGACAGCGGCTCTGCATGGGGCAGCTCCAACAGGCCTGGGGATACAGACAGCGGCTCTGCATGGGGCTGCTCCAACAGGCCTGGAGAGACAGACAGCGGCTCTGCATGGGGCAGCTCCAACAGGCCTGGGGATACAGACAGCGGCTCTGCATGGGGCTGCTCCAACAGGCCTGGAGAGAGACAGCGGCTCTGCATGGGGCAGCTCCAACAGGCCTGGAGAGACAGACAGCGGCTCTGCATGGGGCAGCTCCAACAGGCCTGGGGATACAGACAGTGGCTCTGCATGGGGCAGCTCCAACAGGCCTGGAGAGAGACAGCGGCTCTACTTCCTCACTTTCTACCGTAGCACCCCCTCATCTCTATCTCAACTCAGTCCCCATGGGCTTTCTATATCGTAGCACCCTCCCCCCCATCTCTATCTCAACTCAGTCCCCCTGGGCTTTCTATATCGTAGCACCCCCCCCCCCCCATATCTATCTCAACTCAGTCCCCCTGGGCTTTCTATACCGTAGCACCCCCCCCATCTCTACTCAGTCCCCCTGGGCTTTCTATACCGTAGCCCCCCTCTCTACTCAGTCCCCTGGGCTTTCTATACCGTAGCCCCCCCATCTCTACTCAGTCCCCCTGGGCTTTCTATACCGTAGAACCCCCCCCCCATCTCAACTCAGTCCCCCTGGGCTTTCTATACCGTAGCACCCCCCCCCATCTCTACTCAGTCCCCCTGGGCTTTCTATACCGTAGCCCCCCCCCCCTGGGCTTTCTATCTACTCAGTCCCCCTGGGCTTTCTATACCGTAGCCCCCTCAGTCCCCCTGGGCTTTCTATACCGTAGCCCCCCCCCATCTCTACTCAGTCCCCTGGGCTTTCTATACCGTAGCCCCCCCTCTAGTCCCCCTGGGCTTTCTATACCGTAGCCCCCCATCTCAACTCAGTCCCCCTGGGCTTTCTATACCGTAGCACCCCCCCATCTCTACTCAGTCCCCCTGGGCTTTCTATACCGTAGCCCCCCATCTCTACTCAGTCCCCTGGGCTTTCTATACCGTAGCCCCCCCCTCAGTCCCCCTGGGCTTTCTATACCGTAGCCCCCCCATCTCTACTCAGTCCCCTGGGCTTTCTATACCGTAGCCCCCCCCAGTCCCCCTGGGCTTTCTATACCGTAGCCCCCCTCTACTCAGTCCCCTGGGCTTTCTATACCGTAGCCCCCCCAGTCCCCCTGGGCTTTCTATACCGTAGCCCCCCCCATCTCTACTCAGTCCCCTGGGCTTTCTATACCGTAGCCCCCCCAGATCAAACACCAGTTGAGGGGTTTAAATCCTGGGGGGAGAACAAGAGATCCCCACCTCAATCTTCTTCTTCTTCTTCTTCTTTTTCTCGTTCTTCTTCTCCTTGTTCCTCATCATCTGTCTCTTCTGGAGCAGGATGGTTTCATACTTGGGCCTCGGGTGGTCCTGGGGAGAAGAGAGACCGGTTCATTTGTTCTGATGGTCAGTCAGTGATGAGGACCTGGACTGGTGTCAGTTGGAGTGGAGTATAGTAACCTGACCATTAAGGAGTGGAGTATAGTAACCATTAAGGAGTGGAGTATAGTAACCTGACCATTAAGGAGTGGAGTATAGTAACCTGACCATTAAGGAGTGGAGTATAGTAACCTGACCATTAAGAAGTGGAGTATAGTAACCATTAAGGAGTGGAGTATAGTAACCTGACCATTAAGGAGTGGAGTATAGTAACCCGACCATTAAGGAGTAGAGTATAGTAACCTGACCATTAAGGAGTAGAGTATAGTAACCATGAAGGAGTGGAGTATAGTAACCTGACCATTAAGGAGTGGAGTATAGTAACCATTAAGGAGTGGAGTATAGTAAACATTAAGGAGTGGAGTATAGTAACCTGACCATTAAGGAGTGGAGTATAGTAACCTGACCATTAAGGGTGGAGTATAGTAACCATTAAGGAGTGGAGTATAGTAACCATTAAGGAGTGGAGTATAGTAACCATTAAGGAGTGGAGTATAGCAACCGGACCCTTAAGGAGTGGAGTATAGTAACCATTAAGGAGTGGAGTATAGTAACCTGACCATTAAGGAGTGTAGTATGGTAACCCGACCATTGAGGGGTGGAGTATGGTAACCTGACCATTAAGGAGTAGAGTATAGTAACCATTAAGGAGTGGAGTATAGTAACCTGACCATTAAGGAGTGGAGTATCGTAACATTAAGGGGTGGAGTATAGTAACCTGACCATTAAGGAGTAGAGTATAGTAACCATTAAGGAGTGGAGTATAGTAACCTGACCATTAAGGAATGGAGTATAGTAACCATAAAGGGGTGGAGTATAGTAACCTGACCATTAAGGAGTGGAGTATAGCAACCTGACCATTAAGGAGTGGAGTCTAGTAACCATTAAGGGTTGGAGTATAGTAACCTGACCATTAAGGAGTGGAGTATAGTAACCATTAAGGAGTGGAGTATAGTAACCTGACCATTAAGGAGTGGAGTATAGTAACATTAAGGGGTGGAGTATAGTAACCTGACCATTAAGGAGTAGAGTATAGTAACCATTAAGGAGTGGAGTATAGTAACCTGACCATTAAGGAATGGAGTATAGTAACCATAAAGGGTTGGAGTATAGTAACCTGACCATTAAGGAGTGGAGTATAGTAACCCGACCATTAAGGAGTGGAGTATAGTAACCTGACCATTAAGGAGTAGAGTATAGTAACCATTAAGGAGTGGAGTATAGTAACCATTAAGGAGTGGAGTATAGTAACCATTAAGGAGTGGAGTATAGTAACCATTAAGGGGTGGAGTATAGTAACCATTAAGGGGTGGAGTATAGTAACCGGTAAGGAGTGGAGTATAGTAACCTGACCATTAAGGAGTGGAGTATAGTAACCTGACCATTAAGGAGTGGAGTATAGTGACCTGACCATTAAGGAGTGGAGTATAGTAACCCGACCATTAAGGAGTGGAGTATAGTAACCCGACCATTAAGGAGTAGAGTATAGTAACCATTAAGGCGTGGAGTATAGTAACCGGTAAGGAGTGGAGTATAGTAACCTGACCATTAAGGAGTGGAGTATAGTAACCGGTAAGGAGTGGAGTATAGTAACCTGATCATTAAGGAGTGGAGTATAGTAACCGGTAAGGAGTGGAGTATAGTAACCTGATCATTAAGGAGTGGAGTATAGTAACCGGTAAGGAGTGGAGTATAGTAACCTGACCATTAAGGAGTGGAGTATAGTAACCTGACCATTAAGGATTGGAGTATAGTAACCGGTAAGGAGTGGAGTATAGTAAACGGTAAGGAGTGGAGTAGAGTATAGTAACCGGTAAGGAGTGGAGTAGAGTATAGTAACCGGTAAGGAGTGGAGTATAGTAACCGGTAAGGGGTGGAGTATAGTAACCTGACCATTAAGGAGTGGAGTATAGTAACCGGTAAGGGGTGGAGTATAGTAACCGGTAAGGGGTGGAGTATAGTAACCGGTAAGGAGTGGAGTATAGTAACCGGTAAGGAGTGGAGTATAGTAACCGGTAAGGAGTGGAGTATAGTAACCGGTAAGGAGTGGAGTATAGTAACCGGTAAGGAGTGGAGTATAGTAACCGGTAAGGAGTGGAGTATAGTAACCGGTAAGGGGTGGAGTATAGTAACCGGTAAGGAGTGGAGTATAGTAACCGGTAAGGAGTGGAGTATAGTAACCGGTAAGGGGTGGAGTATAGTAACCGGTAAGGGGTGGAGTATAGTAACCGGTAAGGAGTGGAGTATAGTAACCGGTAAGGAGTGGAGTATAGTAACCGGTAAGGAGTGGAGTATAGTAAACGGTAAGGAGTGGAGTAGAGTATAGTAACCGGTAAGGAGTGGAGTAGAGTATAGTAACCGGTAAGGAGTGGAGTATAGTAACCGGTAAGGGGTGGAGTATAGTAACCTGACCATTAAGGAGTGGAGTATAGTAACCGGTAAGGGGTGGAGTATAGTAACCGGTAAGGAGTGGAGTATAGTAACCGGTAAGGAGTGGAGTATAGTAACCGGTAAGGAGTGGAGTATAGTAACCGGTAAGGAGTGGAGTATAGTAACCGGTAAGGAGTGGAGTATAGTAACCGGTAAGGAGTGGAGTATAGTAACCGGTAAGGAGTGGAGTATAGTAACCATTAAGGAGTGGAGTATAGTAACCATTAAGGAGTGGAGTATAGTAACCATTAAGGGGTGGAGTATAGTAACCGGTAAGGAGTGGAGTATAGTAACCGGTAAGGAGTGGAGTATAGTAACCGGTAAGGAGTGGAGTATAGTAACCGGTAAGGAGTGGAGTATAGTAACCGGAGTATAGTAACCTGAGTGGTGGAGTATAGTAACCGGTAAGGAGTGGAGTATAGTAACCGGTAAGGAGTGGAGTATAGTAACCGGTAAGGAGTGGAGTATAGTAACCGGTAAGGGGTGGAGTATAGTAACCGGTAAGGAGTGGAGTATAGTAACCGGTAAGGAGTGGAGTATAGTAACCGGTAAGGGGTGGAGTATAGTAACCGGTAAGGGGTGGAGTATAGTAACCGGTAAGGAGTGGAGTATAGTAACCGGTAAGGAGTGGAGTATAGTAACCGGTAAGGAGTGGAGTATAGTAACCTGACCATTAAGGAGTGGAGTATAGTAACCGGTAAGGAGTGGAGTATAGTAACCGGTAAGGAGTGGAGTATAGTAACCGGTAAGGAGTGGAGTATAGTAACCGGTAAGGAGTGGAGTATAGTAACCGGTAAGGAGTGGAGTATAGTAACCTGACCATTAAGGAGTGGAGTATAGTAACCGGTAAGGAGTGGAGTATAGTAACCTGACCATTAAGGAGTGGAGTATAGTAACCATGAAGGAGTGGAGTATAGTAACCTGACCATTAAGGAGTGGAGTATAGTAACCTGACCATTAAGGAGTGGAGTATAGTAACCATTAAGGAGTGGAGTATAGTAACCTGACCATTAAGGAGTGGAGTATAGTAACCTGACCATTAAGGAGTGGAGTATAGTAACCTGACCATTAAGGAGTGGAGTATAGTAACCTGACCATTAAGGAGTGGAGTATAGTAACCCGACCATTAAGGAGTAGAGTATAGTAACCATTAAGGCGTGGAGTATAGTAACCGGTAAGGAGTGGAGTATAGTAACCTGACCATTAAGGAGTGGAGTATAGTAACCGGTTAAGGAGTGGATTATAGTAACCTGACCATTAAGGAGTGGACTATAGTAACCGGTAAGGAGTGGAGTATAGTAACCTGACCATTAAGGAGTGGAGTATAGTAACCATTAAGGAGTGGAGTATAGTAACCGGTAAGGAGTGGAGTATAGTAACCGGTAAGGGGTGGAGTATAGTAACCTGACCATTGAGGAGTGGAGTATAGTAACCTGACCATTAAGGAGTGGAGTATAGTAACCATGAAGGAGTGGAGTATAGTAACCTGACCATTAAGGAGTGGATTATAGTAACCTGACCATTAAGGAGTGGAGTATAGTAACCGGTAAGGAGTGGAGTATAGTAACCGGTACGGAGTGGAGTATAGTAACCGGTAAGGAGTGGAGTATAGTAACCGGTAAGGAGTGGAGTATAGTAACCGGTAAGGAGTGGAGTATAGCAACCGGTAAGGAGTGAAGTATAGTAACCTGACCATTAAGGAGTGGAGTATAGTAACCATTAAGGAGTGGAGTATAGTAACCTGACCATTAAGGAGTGGAGTATAGTAACCATGAAGGAGTGGAGTATAGTAACCTGACCATTAAGGAGTGGAGTATAGTAACCATGAAGGAGTGGAGTATAGTAACCATGAAGGAGTGGAGTATAGTAACCTGACCATTAAGGAGTGGAGTATAGTAACCTGACCATTAAGGAGTGGAGTATAGTAACCTGACCATTAAGGAGTGGAGTATAGTAACCTGACCATTAAGGAGTGGAGTATAGTAACCATGAAGGAGTGGAGTATAGTAACCTGACCATTAAGGAGTGGAGTATAGTAACCATTAAGGAGTGGAGTATAGTAACCATTAAGGAGTGGAGTATAGTAACCATTAAGGAGTGGAGTATAGTAACCATTAAGGAGTGGAGTATAGTAACCATTAAGGAGTGGAGTATAGTAACCATTAAGGAGTGGAGTATAGTAACCATTAAGGAGTGGAGTATAGTAACCATTAAGGGGTGGAGTATAGTAACCATTAAGGGAGTAAACCATTAAGGGGTGGAGTATAGTAACCATTAAGGAGTGGAGTATAGTAACCATTAAGGGGTGGAGTATAGTAACCATTAAGGAGTGGAGTATAGTAACCATTAAGGGGTGGAGTATAGTAACCGGTAAGGAGTGGAGTATAGTAACCGGTAAGGAGTGGAGTATAGTAACCGGTAAGGAGTGGAGTATAGTAACCGGTAAGGAGTGGAGTATAGTAACCGGTAAGGAGTGGAGTATAGTAACCGGTAAGGAGTGGAGTATAGTAACCGGTAAGGAGTGGAGTATAGTACCCGGTAAAGAGTGGAGTATAGTAACCGGTAAGGAGTGGAGTATAGTAACCGGTAAGGAGTGGAGTATAGTAACCGGTAAGGGGTGGAGTATAGTAACCGGTAAGGAGTGGAGTATAGTAACCGGTAAGGAGTGGAGTATAGTAACCGGTAAGGAGTGGAGTATAGTACCCGGTAAAGAGTGGAGTATAGTAACCGGTAAGGAGTGGAGTATAGTAACCGGTAAGGAGTGGAGTATAGTAACCGGTAAGGAGTGGAGTATAGTAACCGGTAAGGAGTGGAGTATAGTACCCGGTAAGGAGTGGAGTATAGTAACCGGTAAGGAGTGGAGTATAGTAACCGGTAAGGAGTGGAGTATAGTAACCATTAAGGAGTGGAGTATAGTAACCATTAAGGAGTGGAGTATAGTAACCTGACCATTAAGGAGTGGAGTATAGTAACCATTAAGGAGTGGAGTATAGTAACCATTAAGGAGTGGAGTATAGTAACCATTAAGGAGTAGAGTATAGTAACCATTAAGGGGTGGAGTATAGTAACCATTAAGGAGTGGAGTATAGTAACCATTAAGGAGTAGAGTATAGTAACCATTAAGGGGTGGAGTATAGTAACCATTAAGGAGTGGAGTATAGTAACCATTAAGGAGTGGAGTATAGTAACCTGAGTAACCTGACCATTAAGTGGAGTATAGTAACCTGAGTAACCTGACCATTAAGTGGAGTATAGTAACCTGAGTAACCTGACCATTAAGAAGTGGAGTATAGTAACCTGACCATTAAGAAGTTGTGGGATGTGATGTGGTGGGATGTGGTGGCATGGGATGGGATGGCATGGGATGGGATGTGGTGGCATGGGATGGGATGTGGTGGCATGGGATGGGATGTGGTGGCATGGGATGGGATGGCATGGGATGGGATGGCATGGGATGTGGTGGGATGGGATGGGATGTGGTGGCATGGGATGTGGTGGCATGGGATGTGGTGGCATGGGATGGGATGGCATGGGATGGGATGTGGTGGCATGGGATGGGATGTGGTGGCATGGGATGTGGTGGCATGGGATGTGGTGGCATGGGATGTGGTGGCATGGGATGTGGTGGCATGGGATGGGATGTGGTGGCATGGGTGTGGTGGCATGGGATGGGATGTGGAGGCATGGGATGTGGTGGCATGGGATGTGGTGGGATGGGATGTGGTGGCATGGGATGTGGTGGCATGGGATGTGGTGGCATGGGATGGGATGTGGAGGCATGGGATGGGATGTGGAGGCATGGGATGGGATGTGGTGGCATGGGATGGGATGTGGAGGCATGGGATGTGGTGGCATGGGATGTGGTGGCATGGGATGTGGTGAGATGGGATGTGGTGGGATGGGATGTGGTGGCATGGGATGTGGTGGGATGTGGTGGGATGTGGGGGATGGGATGTGGTGGGATGGGATGTGGTGGGATGGGATGTGGTGGGATGGGATGTGGTGGGATGGGATGTGGTGGGATGGGATGTGGTGGGATGGGATGTGGTGGGATGGGATGGGATGTGGTGGGATGGGATGTGGTGGGATGGGATGTGGTGGGATGGGATGGCATGGGATGTGGTGGGATGGGATGTGGTGGCATGGGATGTGGTAGGATGTGGTGGGATGGGATGTGGTGGATGTGGTGGGATGTGGTGGGATGTGGTGGGATGGGATGTGGTGGGATGGGTGGGATGGATGTGGTGGGATGTGGATGGGATGGGATGTGGTGGAATGGGATGTGGTGGGATGTGGTGGGATGGGATGGGTGGGATGGGTGGTGGGATGTGGTGGGATGGGATGTGGTGGGATGGGATGTGGTGGGATGTGGTGGTGGGATGTGGTGGGATGGGATGTGGTGGGATGGGATGTGGTGTGGAATGGGATGTGGTGGGATGGGATGTGGTGGGATGGGATGTGGTGGGATGGGATGTGGTGGGATGTGGTGGGATGGGATGTGGTGGGATGGGATGGGATGTGGTGGAATGGGATGTGGTGGGATGTGGTGGGATGGGATGTGGTGGGATGTGATGTGGTGGGATGTGGTGGGATGGGATGTGGTGGGATGGGATGTGGTGGGATGGGATGTGGTGGGATGGGATGTGGTGGGATGTGGTGGGATGGGATGTGGTGGGATGGGATGTGGTGGGATGGGATGGAATGTGGTGGGATGGGATGTGGTGGGATGTGGTGGGATGTGGTGGGATGTGGTGGGATGGGATGTGGTGGGATGGGATGTGGTGGGATGGGATGTGGTGGGATGGGATGGGATGGGATGTGGTGGGATGGGATGTGGTGGGATGTGGTGGGATGGGATGTGGTGGGATGGGATGTGGTGGGATGTGGTGGGATGGGATGTGGTGGAATGGGATGTGGTGGGATGTGGTGGATGGGATGGGATGGGTGGGATGGGATGTGGTGGTGGGATGTGGTGGGATGGGATGTGGTGGGATGGGATGTGGTGGGATGGGATGTGGTGGGATGTGGATGTGGTGGGATGGGATGTGGTGGGATGGGTGGGATGTGGTGGGATGGGATGTGGTGGGATGGGATGTGGTGGGATGGGATGTGGTGGGATGGGATGTGGTGGGATGTGGTGGGATGGGGTGGGATGGGATGGGATGTGGTGGGATGGGTGGGTGGATGGGATGTGGTGGGATGTGGTGGGATGGGATGTGGTGGGAATGGGATGTGGTGGGATGGGATGTGGTGGGATGTGGTGGGATGGGATGTGGTGGGATGGGATGTGGTGGGATGTGGTGGCATGGGATGGGATGGGATGTGGTGGCATGGGATGGGATGAGATGTGGTGGCATGGGATGTGGTGGGATGGGATGTGGGATGTGGTGGGATGTGGTGGGATGTGGTGGGATGGGATGTGGTGGCATGGGATGGGATGTGGTGGGATGGGATGTGGTGGGATGGGTGGGATGTGGTGGGATGGGATGTGGTGGGATGGGATGTGGTGGGATGGGATGTGGTGGCATGGGATGTGGGGATGGGATGTGGTGGGATGGGATGTGGTGGGATGGGATGTGGTGGGATGGGATGTGGTGGGATGGGATGTGGTGGGATGGGATGGGTGGGATGGGTGGGATGGGATGTGGTGGGATGGGATGTGGTGGGATGGGATGGGATGGGATGGGATGTGGTGGGATGGGATGTGGTGGGATGGGATGTGTGGGATGGGATGTGGTGGGATGGGATGTGGTGGGATGGGATGTGGTGGGATGGGATGTGGTGGGATGGGATGTGGTGAAATGGGATGTGGTGGGATGGGATGTGGTGGGATGGGATGTGGTGGGATGTGGTGGGATGTGGTGGGATGGGATGTGGTGGGATGGGATGGGATGTGGTGGGATGGGATGTGGTGGGATGGGATGTGGATGGGATGTGGTGGGATGGGATGTGGTGGGATGGGATGTGGTGGGATGGGATGTGGTGGGATGTGGTGGATGGGGTGGGATGGGATGTGGTGGGATGTGGTGGGATGTGGTGGGATGGGATGTGGTGGGATGGGATGTGGTGGGATGGGATGTGGTGGGATGGGATGTGGTGGGATGGGATGTGGTGGCATGGGATGTGGTGGGATGTGGTGGGATGGGATGTGGTGGCATGGGATGTGGTGGGATGTGGTGGGATGGGATGTGGTGAAATGGGATGTGGTGGGATGTGGTGGGATGGGATGTGGTGAAATGGGATGTGGTGGGATGTGGTGGGATGGGATGTGGTGGCATGGGATGTGGTGGGATGTGGTGGGATGGGATGTGGTGGGATGGGATGTGGTGGGATGTGGTGGGATGAGATGTGGTGGGATGGGATGGGATGTGGTGGGATGGGATGTGGTGAAATGGGATGTGGTGGGATGGAATGTGGTGGGATGTGGTGGGATGGGATGTGGTGGGATGGGATGTGGTGGCATGGGATGTGGTGGGATGTGGTGGGATGGGATGTGGTGGGATGTGGTAGGATGTGGTGGGATGGGATGTGGTGGGATGTGGTGGCATGGGATGTGGTGGGATGTGGTAGGATGTGGTGGGATGGGATGTGGTGGGATGTGGTAGGATGTGGTGGGATGGGATGTGGTGGGATGGGATGTGGTGGGATGGGTGGTGATGGGATGTGGTGGGATGTGGTGGGATGGGATGTGGTGGGATGGGATGTGGTGGGATGTGGTGGGATGGGATGTGGTGGGATGTGGTGGGATGGGATGTGGTGGGATGGGATGTGGTGGGATGTGGTGGGATGGATGTGGTGGGATGTGGTGGGATGGGATGTGGTGGGATGGGTGGTGGGATGTGGTGGGATGGGTGAAATGGGATGTGGTGGGATGGAATGGTGGGATGGGATGTGGTGGGATGTGGTGGGATGGGATGTGGTGGGATGTGATGTGGTGATGGGATGGGGATGTGGTGGGATGGGATGTGGTGAAATGGATGTGGTGGGATGTGGTGGGATGGGATGTGGTGGATGGGATGTGGTGGGATGTGGTGGTGATGGGATGTGGTGGGATGGGATGTGGTGGGATGTGGTGGGATGGGATGTGGTGGGATGGGATGGGATGGGTGGCATGGGATGTGGTGGGATGTGGTGGGATGGGATGTGGTGGGATGTGGTGGGATGGGATGTGGTGGGATGGGATGGTGGGATGGGATGTGGTGGGATGTGGGATGTAGGATGTGGTGGGATGGGATGTGGTGGGATGTGGTGGGATGTGGTGGGATGTGGTGGGATGGGATGGGATGGGTGGGGGATGGTGGGATGGGATGTGGTGGGATGGGATGTGGTGGGGATGGGATGGTGGGATGTGGTGGGATGGGATGGGTGGGATGTGGTGGGGATGGGATGTGGTGGGATGGGATGGGATGGTGGGATGTGGTGGGATGGATGTGGTGGGATGGGATGTGGTGGGATGGGATGTGGTGGCATGGGATGTGGTGGGATGGAATGTGGTGGGATGTGGTGGGATGGGATGTGGTGGGATGGGATGTGGTGGGATGGGATGGGGATGGGATGTGGTGGGATGGGTGGGATGGGATGTGGTGGGATGGGATGGGTGGGATGGGATGGGATGTGGGTGGGATGGGGATGGGATGTGGTGGGATGGGATGTGGATGGGATGGGATGGGATGGGATGTGGATGGGATGTGGTGGGATGGGATGTGGTGGGATGGGATGTGGTGGGATGTGGTGGGATGGGATGTGGGGATGGGATGTGGTGGGATGGGATGTGGTGGGATGTGATGTGGTGGGATGTGGTGGATGGGATGTGGGTGGGATGGGATGGGTGGGATGTGGTGGGATGGGATGTGGTGGGATGGGATGGATGTGGTGTGGTGGGATGGGTGGGATGGGATGTGGTGGGATGGGATGGGTGGGATGTGGTGGGATGTGGTGGGATGGGATGTGGTGGGATGGGATGGGTGGGATGTGGTGGGATGGGATGTGGTGGGATGTGGGATGGGATGGGATGTGGATGGGATGTGGTGGGATGTGGTGGGATGGGATGGGTGGGATGTGGTGGGATGGGATGGGTGGGATGTGGTGGGATGGGATGTGGTGGGATGGGATGGGTGGGATGGGATGGGTGGGATGTGGTGGTGGGATGTGGTGGGGATGTGGTGGGATGTGGTGGCATGGTGGGATGGGATGGGTGGGATGTGGTGGGATGGGATGTGGTGGCATGGGATGTGGTGGGATGGGATGTGGTGGATGTGGTGGGATGGGATGGGATGTGGATGGGATGTGGTGGGGATGGGATGTGGTGGGATGGGATGGTGGGATGGGATGTGGTGGGATGTGATGGGTGGGATGTGATGTGGTGGGATGGGATGTGGTGGGATGTGGATGGGGTGGGATGTGGTGGGATGGGATGTGGTGGGATGGGATGTGGTGGGATGTGTGTGGGATGGGATGTGGTGGGATGTGGTGGGATGTGGTGGGATGGGATGTGGTGGGATGGGATGGGTGGGATGTGGTGGGATGTGGTGGGATGGGATGTGGTGGGATGTGGTGGGATGGGATGTGGTGGGATGGGATGTGGTGGGATGTGGTGGGATGGGATGTGGTGGGATGGGATGTGGTGGGATGTGGTGGGATGGGATGTGGTGGGATGGGATGTGGTGGGATGTGGTGGGATGGGATGTGGTGGGATGGGATGTGGTGGGATGGGATGTGGTGGGGGATGTGGTGGGATGGGATGTGGTGGGATGGGTGGGATGGGATGGGTGGGATGGGATGTGGTGGGATGGGATGTGGTGGGATGGGGTGGGATGGTGGGATGTGGTGGGATGTGGTGGGATGGGATGTGGTGGGATGTGGTGGGATGGGATGTGGTGGGATGGGATGTGGTGGGATGGGATGTGGTGGGATGTGGTGGGATGTGGTGGGATGGGATGTGGTGGGATGTGGTGGGATGGGATGTGGTGGGATGTGGATGGGTGGGATGTGGTGGGATGGGATGTGGTGGGATGTGGTGGGAGGGTGGGTGGGATGTGGTGGGATGGGATGTGGTGGGATGGGATGGGATGTGGTGGGTGGTGGGATGTGGTGGGATGGGATGTGGTGGGATGGATGTGGTGGGATGGGATGTGGTGGGATGTGGTGTGGTGGGATGTGGTGGGATGGGATGTGGTGGGATGGGATGGGATGGGATGGGATGGGATGTGGTGGGATGGGATGTGGTGGGATGTGGTGGGATGTGGTGGGATGTGGTGGGATGGGATGTGGTGGGATGGGATGTGGTGGGATGGGGTGGGATGGGATGTGGTGGGATGGGATGTGGTGGGATGGGATGTGGTGGGATGTGGTGGAATGTGGTGGGATGGGATGTGGTGGAATGTGGTGGCATGGGATGTGGTGGGATGTGGATGTGGATGTGGTGGGATGGGATGTGGTGTGGTGGGGTGGATAGGGATGTGATGGATGGGATGTGGTGGGATGTGGTGGGATGTGGTGGGATGGGATGTGGTGGCATGGGATGTGGTGGGATGTGGATGGGATGGGATGGGATGGGTGGGATGGGATGTGGTGGGATGTGGTGGGATGGGATGGGGTGGGGATGGGATGTGGTGGGATGGGATGTGGTGGGAAATGGATGGGATGTGGTGGGATGGATGATGTGGTGGGATGTGGTGGGATGGGATGTGGTGGGATGGGATGGGATGGGATGTGGTGGGGATGTGGTGGGATGGGATGTGGTGGGATGGGATGTGGTGGGATGTGGTGGATGGGATGGGTGGGATGTGGGCTGTGGATGTGTGGGATGTAATGTGGGATGGGATGTGGTGGGATGGGATGTGGTGATGGGATGTGGTGGATGTGATGGGATGTGGTGGGATGTGTGGTGGGATGGGGGATGTGGTGGGATGGGATGTGGTGGGATGTGGTGGCATGGGATGTGGTGGGATGTGGTAGGATGTGGTGGGATGGGATGTGGTGGGATGGGATGTGGTGGGATGTGGTGGGATGGGATGTGGTGGGATGTGGTGGGATGTGGTGGGATGGGATGTGGTGGCATGGGATGTGGTGGGATGTGGTGGGATGGGATGTGGTGGGATGTGGTGGGGATGGGATGTGGTGGGATGGGATGTGGTGGGATGTGGTGGGATGAGATGTGGTGGGATGATGGGATGGGTGGGATGGGATGTGGTGAAATGGGATGTGGTGGGATGGGGCTGTGGTGGGATGTGGTGGGATGGGATGTGGTGGGATGGGATGTGGTGGCATGTGGGTGGGATGTGGTGGGATGGGATGTGGTGGGATGGGAGGTGGGATGTGGTGGGATGGGATGTGGTGGGAATGTGGTGGCATGGGATGTGGTGGGATGTGGTGGGATGTGGTGGGATGGGATGTGGTGGGATGGGATGTGGTCCTGTGGTGGGATGGGATGTGGTGGGATGTGGTGGGATGTGGTGGGATGGGATGTGGTGGGATGTGGTGGGATGTGGTGGGATGTAATGGGTGGGATGTGGTGGGATGGGATGTGGTGGGATGGGATGTGGTGGGATGGTGTGGTGGGATGGGATGTGGTGGGATGGGATGTGGTGGGATGTGGTGGGGGATGTGGTGGGATGGGATGGGTGGGATGTGGGATGGGTGGGATGTGGTGGGATGGGATGTGGTGGGATGTGGTGGGATGTGGTGGGATGTGATGTGGTGGGATGGGATGTGGTGATGGGTGTGATATGGGATGTGGTGGGATGTAGGTGGGATGGGATGTGGTGGCATGGGATGTGGTGGGATGGGATGTGGTGGGATGGGATGTGGTGGGATGTGGTGGGATGGGATGTGGGGGGATGTGATATGGTGGGATGTGGTGGTCCTGGGATGTGGTGAAATGGGATGTCCTGGGATGTGGTGGGATGGGATGTGGTGGGATGGGATGTGTGGGATGTGGTGTGGTGGGATGTGGTGGGATGGGATGTGGTGGATGGTAATGGTGGGATGGGATGTGGTGGGATGGGATGTGGTGGGATGGGATGTGGTGGCATGGGATGTGGTGGGATGGGTGTCCCTCCTGTGGTGGGATGGGATGTGGTGGAATGTGGTGGCATGGGATGTGGTGGGATGTGGATATGATGTGGTGGGATGGGATGTGGTGGGATGGGATGTGGTGGGATGTGGGGATGGGATGGGTGGGATGTGGTGGGATGTGGTGGGATGGGATGTGGTGGGATGTGGTGGGATGTGGTGGGATGGGATGTGTGGCATGGGATGTGGTGGGATGTGGGTGGGATGGGATGTGGTGGGATGGTGTGTGTGGGATCCTCTAGTGTGGTGGGATGGGATGTGGATGTAATGGTGTCCCTGGGATGTCTAGTCCTGGGATGTGGTGGGATGGAATGTGGTGGGATGTGGTGGGATGGGATGTCCTGTGGGATGGGATGTGGTGGGGTGATGTGGTGGGATGTGATATGTATGGTGTCCTGGGATGTGGTAGGATGTGGTGGTGGGATGTGGTGGAATGTGGTGGCCTCCTGTTCCTGTCCTGTGAGGGATGTGGTGGGATGGGATGTGGTGGGATGTGATGGGATGGGATGTGGTGGGATGGATGTGGTGTGTCCCTCCTCTTCCTCTGTGGTGGGGATGTGGTGGGATGTGGTGGGATGGGATGTGGTGGCATGGATGTGGTGGGATGGGTGTCCCTGGGTGTTATTGGGATGGGATGTCCTGGTGGGATGGGATGTGATGGATGTAATGGGATGTGGTGGGATGTGGTGGGATGGGATGTGTGGGATGTGGTGTGCATGGGATGTGGTGGGATGGGATGTGGTGGGATGTCCTGTGAGGATGTGGTGGGATGGGATGTGGTGGGATGGGATGTGGTGGGATGTGGTGGGATCCTGTGGTGGGATGGGATGTGGTGGCATGGGATGTCCTCTAGTCCTGGATGTGGTGGGATGGGATGTGGTGGTCCCTGTGGTCCTCTAGTCCTGTGGTGGGATGGGATGTAATGGGATGGGATGTGGTGGGATGTGGTGGGATGGGATGTCTTCCTCTAGTCCTGGGATGTGGTGGGATGGGTCCCTCCTGGAATGTCCTGTGGGGGATGTGATATGTAATGGGGATGTGGTGGGATGGGATGTGGTGGGATGGGATGTGGTGGTGATATGGGATGTGGTGGCATGGGATCCTGTGGGATGGGATGTGGTGGGGTGTCCCTGGTGGGATGTCCTGTGGGTGTGGTGGGATGTGGTGGGATGGGTGGGATGTGGTGGAATGGGATCTGGTCCTGTGGTGGAATGGGATGTAATGGGATGTGTAATGGTGATCTTCCTCTAGATGTGGTGGGGTGGAATGTAATGTGGTGGGATCTTCCTGGGATGTCCTGGCATGGGATGTGGATGGGAATGGGATGTCTTCCTCTGTCCTGTGGGATGTGGTGGAATGTAATGTGGTGGAATCTTCCTGTGTCCTGTGGGGATGTGGTGGGATGTGGTGGCATGGGATGTGGTGGGATGGGATGTGATGGGATGTGGTGGGATGTCTAGTCCTGTGGTGGGATGTGATGTGGTGGGATGTGGTGGGATGTGGTGGCAATGGTGATCTAGTCCTGTGGTGTGTGATGTAATGGTGTCCCTCCTCTTCCTCTATGTGGGCTGGGATGATGTAATGGTGTCCCTCCTCTTCCTCTAGTCCTGTGATGGTGGTGATATGTAATGGTGTCCCTCCTCTTCCTCTATGTGGTGGGATGTGATGGGATGATGGGATGTGGTGGGATGTGGTGGCATCCTCTTCCTGTCCTGTGGGATGTGGTGGGATGGGATGTGGTGTTCCTCTTCCTGGGAGTCCTGTGGGGTGGATGTGGTGGCATGGGATGTGGTGGGATGTGGTGGGATGGGATGTCTTCCTCTATCCTGGGATGTGGTGGGTATGGGATCCTCTTCCTCTAGTCCTGATGGGATGTGGTGGGATGTGGGTGTGGTGGGATGTGGTGGGATGGGATGTGGTGGCATGGGATGTGGTGGGATGGGATGCTGGTGGGATGTGATGGGATGTGATGGGATGTGGTGGGATGTGGTGGCATGGGATGTGGTGGGATGTGGTGGGATGGGATGTGGTGTTATGTGGTGGGATGGGATGTGGTGGGATGTGGTGGCATGGGATGTGGTGGGATGGGATGTGGTGGGATGGGATGTGGTGGGATGGGATGGCATGGAATGTGGTGGGATGTGGTGGGATGTGATGTGGTGGCATGGGATGGGATGTGGTGGCATGGGATGGGATGTGGTGGGATGGGATGGGATGTGGTGGTGGGATGTGGTTCCTGGGAGTCCTGGGATGGGATGTGGTGGGATGTGGTGGGATGGGATGTGGTGGGATGGGATTCCTCTGGCATGGGATGTGGTGGGATGTGGTGGATGTGGTGGGATGGGATGTGGTGGGATCTTCCTGGGATGGGATGTGATGGGATGGGATGGGTGGGATGTGATGGGATGGGATGTGGTGGGATGGGATGTGGTGGGATGGGATGTGGTGGGATGTGGTGGGATGTGGTGGCATGGGATGTGCCTCCTCTTCCTCTAGTCCTGTGGGGTGTGATATGTAATGGTGTGTACCTCCTCTTCCTCTAGTCCTGTGAGGCTGTGGGGTGTGATATGTAATGGTGTGTCCTCCTCTTCCTCTAGTCCTGTCAGGCTGTGGGGTGTGATATGTAATGGTGTCCCTCCTCTTCCTCTAGTCCTGTGGGGTGTGATATGTAATGGTGTGTGCCTCCTCTTCCTCTAGTCCTGTGAGGCTGTGGGGTGTGATATGTAATGGTGTCCCTCCTCTTCCTCTAGTCCTGTGAGGCTGTGGGGTGTGATATGTAATGGTGTCCCTCCTCTTCCTCTAGTCCTGTCAGGCTGTGGGGTGTTATATGTAATGGTGTCCCTCCTCTTCCTCTAGTCCTGTGAGGCTGTGGGGTGTGATATGTAATGGTGTGTACCTCCTCTTCCTCTAGTCCTGTCAGGCTGTGGGGTGTGATATGTAATGGTGTACCTCCTCTTCCTCTAGTCCTGTCAGGCTGTGGGGTGTGATATGTAATGGTGTCCCTCCTCTTCCTCTAGTCCTGTGAGGCTGTGGGGTGTGATATGTAATGGTGTACCTCCTCTTCCTCTAGTCCTGTGAGGCTGTGGGGTGTGATATGTAATGGTGTGTGCCTCCTCTTCCTCTAGTCCTGTGGGGTGTGATATGTAATGGTGTCCCTCCTCTTCCTCTAGTCCTGTGAGGCTGTGGGGTGTGATATGTAATGGTGTGTGCCTCCTCTTCCTCTAGCTGTGGGGTGTGATATGTAATGGTGTCCCTCCTCTTCCTCTAGTCCTGTCAGGCTGTGGGGTGTTATATGTAATGGTGTCCCTCCTCTTCCTCTAGTCCTGTCAGGCTGTGGGGTGTGATATGTAATGGTGTCCCTCCTCTTCCTCTAGTCCTGTGAGGCTGTGGGGTGTGATATGTAATGGTGTCCCTCCTCTTCCTCTAGTCCTGTGAGGCTGTGGGGTGTGATATGTAATGGTGTGTGCCTCCTCTTCCTCTAGTCCTGTCAGGCTGTGGGGTGTGATATGTAATGGTGTCCCTCCTCTTCCTCTAGTCCTGTGGGGTGTGATATGTAATGGTGTGTACCTCCTCTTCCTCTAGTCCTGTGAGGCTGTGGGGTGTGATATGTAATGGTGTCCCTCCTCTTCCTCTAGTCCTGTGGGGTGTGATATGTAATGGTGTCCCTCCTCTTCCTCTAGTCCTGTCAGGCTGTGGGGTGTGATATGTAATGGTGTCCCTCCTCTTCCTCTAGTCCTGTGGGGTGTGATATGTAATGGTGTCCCTCCTCTTCCTCTAGTCCTGTCAGGCTGTGGGGTGTGATATGTAATGGTGTCCCTCCTCTTCCTCTAGTCCTGTGAGGCTGTGGGGTGTGATATGTAATGGTGTCCCTCCTCTTCCTCTAGTCCTGTGGGGTGTGATATGTAATGGTGTCCCTCCTCTTCCTCTAGTCCTGTGGGGTGTGATATGTAATGGTGTCCCTCCTCTTCCTCTAGTCCTGTGGGGTGTGATATGTAATGGTGTGTACCTCCTCTTCCTCTAGTCCTGTGAGGTCCCAGCTGTGGTTCAAACTGATCTGACGACGCTTCCACTGCTCCAGGAACGTCGCAACTACACACACAGACACACACACACAGACACACACAGACACACACACACAGACACAGACACACAGACACACACACACAGACACACAAACACACACAGACTTAGACATGATCACAGACACACACAGACATGATCAGACATGTGAATATGGGTCCACCAACTCTAGCAGAGGAAACCCTGAGACAGTGTTAGCAGAGCAGCGGGGGGTTACACTCTGGTTACACCCCCAGAGGTCCTACTGTGTCTAATAATACGCAGACCTGGCTCCCCACAGACGGGCTGGCTGACGGGCTGGCTGACGGGCTGGTGGACGGGCTGGCTGACGGGCTGGCTAACTGATGGGCTGGCTGATGGGCTGGCTGGCTGGCTGACGGGCTGGCTGGCTGACGGGCTGGCTGGCTGACGGGCTGGCTAGCTGACGAGCTGGCTGATGGGCTGGCTGACGGGCTGGCTGATGGGCTGGCTGACGGGCTGGCTGACGGGCTAGCTGGCTGACGGGCTGGCTGACGGGCTAGCTGACGGACTGGCTGACGGACTGGCTGACGGGCGGGCTGGCTGGCTGACGGGCTGGCTGGCTGACGGGCGGGCTGACGGGCTGGCTGACGGGCTAGCTGACGGGCTGGCTGACGGGCTAGCTGACGGGCTGGCTGACGGGCTGGCTGACGGGCTGGCTGATGGGCTGGCTGACGGGCTGGCTGACGGGCTGGCTGACGGGCTAGCTGGCTGACGGGCTGGCTGACGGGCGGGCTGGCTGGCTGACGGGCTAGCTGACGGACTGGCTGACGGACTGGCTGACGGGCGGGCTGACGGGCTGGCTGACGGGCTGGCTGACGGGCTAGCTGACTGGCTGGCTGGCTGACGGGCTAGCTGGCTGACGGGCTGGCTGACGGGCTAACTGATGGGCTGGCTGGCTGATGGGCTGGCTGACGGGCTGGCTGGCTGGCGGGCTGGCTGGCTGGCGGGCTGGCTGGCTGGCTGACGGGCTAGCTGGCTGACGGGCTGGCTGACGGGCGGGCTGGCTGGCTGACGGGCTAGCTGACGGACTGGCTGACGGACTGGCTGACGGGCGGGCTGGCTGACGGGCGGGCTGGCGGGCTGGCTGGCTGGCTGACGGGCTAGCTGGCTGACGGGCGGGCTGGCTGACGGGCGGGCTGGCGGGCTGGCTGGCTGGCTGACGGGCTAGCTGGCTGACGGGCTGGCTGGCTGACGGGCTAGCTGGCTGACGGGCTGGCTGGCTGACGGGCTAACTGATGGGCTGGCTGGCTGACGGGCTGGCTGATGGGCTGGCTGGCTGACGGGCTGGCTGACGGGCTGGCTGACGGGCTGGTGGACGGGCTGGCTGACGGGCTGGCTAACTGATGGGCTGGCTGGCGGGCTGGCTAACTGATGGGCTGGCTGGCGGGCTGGCTGATGGGCTTGCTGACGGGCTAGCTGGCTGACGGGCTGACGGGCTGGCTGACGGGCTAGCTGACTGACGGGCTAGCTGGCTGATGGGCTAGCTGACAAACTGGCTGACGGGCTGGCTGACGGGCTGGCTGACGGGCTGGCTGGCGGGCTGGCTGGCGGGCTGGCTGACGGGCTGGCTGGCGGGCTGGCTGACGGGCTGGCTGGCTGGCTGGCTGGCTGGCTGACGGGCTGGCTGATGGTATGGGTGACGGGCTAGCTGACGGGCTAGCTAACTGATGGGCTGGCTGGCTGTCGGGCTGGCTGGCTGACGGGCGGGCTGGCTGACGGGCTGGTGGACGGGCTGGTGGACGGGCTAACTGCTGGCTGATGGGCTGGCTGACTGACGGGCTGGCTGGCTGACTGACGGGCTGGCTGGCAGGTTGGCTGGCTGGCTGGCTGAGGGGGTGGCTCGCTGGCTGGCGGGGTGGCTGGTTGGCTGAAGGGGTGGCTCGCTGGCTGATGGGCTGGCTGGCTGACGGGCTAGCTGGCTGACGGGGTGGCTCACTGGCTGACGGGCTAGCTGGCTGACGGGGTGGCTCGCTGGCTGACGGGCTAGCTGGCTGACGGGGTGGCTCACTGGCTGACGGGCTAGCTGGCTGACTGGGTGGCTCGTCGGCTGACTCGCTGGCTGACGGGGTGGCTCGCTGGCTGACGGGGTGGCTAGCTGGCTGACGGGGTGGCTCGCTGGCTGACGGGGTGGCTCGCTGGCTGACGGGGTGGCTCGCTGGCTGACGGGGTGGCTCGCTGGCCGACTGGACTGCTGGCCAGCTGACGGGACGGGACGGCTGGCCGGCTGACGGGCTGGCTGACAAGCTGGCTGGCTGGTCATAAAACATTGGAACGTTAATACATACCCCAGAGAGACATGAAGGTGGGGGTAGTAAGGGGCAGTAAGGGGTAACAGAACGTTAATACATACCCCAGAGAGACATGAAGATGGGGGTAGTAAGGGGCAGTAAGGGGCAGTAAGGGGTAACAGAATGTTAATACATACCCCAGAGAGACATGAAGATGGGGGTAGTAAGGGGCAGTAAGGGGCAGTAAGGGGTAACAGAATGTTAATACATACCCCAGAGGGACATGAAGATGGGGGTAGTAAGGGGCAGTAAGGGGCAGTAAGGGGTAACAGAATGTTAATACATACCCCAGAGGGACATGAAGATGGGGGTAGTAAGGGGCAGTAAGGGGTAGTAAGGGGTAACAGAACGTTAATACATACCCCAGAGAGACATGAAGATGGGGGTAGTAAGGGGCAGTAAGGGGTAACAGAATGTTAATACATACCCCAGAGAGACATGAAGATGGGGGTAGTAAGGGGCAGTAAGGGGCAGTAAGGGGTAACATAACATTAATACATACCCCAGAGGGACATGAAGATGGGGGTAGTAAGGGGTAGTAAGGGGTAGTAAGGGGCAGTAAGGGGTAACAGAACGTTAATACATACCCCAGAGGGACATGAAGATGGGGGTAGTAAGGGGCAGTAAGGGGTAACATAACATTAATACATACCCCAGAGGGACATGAAGATGGGGGTAGTAAGGGGTAGTAAGGGGTAGTAAGGGGCAGTAAGGGGTAACAGAACGTTAATACATACCCCAGAGGGACATGAAGATGGGGGCAGTAAGGGGCAGTAAGGGGTAACAGAACGTTAATACATACCCCAGAGG